>NC_134486.1:213912175-214079675 GCF_040206685.1 Ascaphus truei
TGACCAAGATACGGAGAGGTATATTGCAATTGTAGGAGTATTGGACCCAGTGCAAATGCAGGAGTGTGTCATAAGAAATAATGTCTTTTAGTGAGGGACTATTCAATGCCTAATGGCACCTCACAAGACAAACAGAAACTCTTACCTGCTGCACTGTAACCGGTCTGCAACTCCCCTTGAATCAATTGATGGGGAGATACAATACTCACTTACTTGATCCCTTCTCCATAGGTGCATGCATCACGCAGAATAGATACACAGAAGCTTGAAATCCAGAGATTTGCAGCGGAGCACAGCTGAAGAATGGGGCCAGCACCAGCAGTGAAAGGTTAAACATATATATTTATTGAAACATGGTATAAACGGGGGGGAGAGACAGAACACACTCTGACGCGTTTCAGGCTATGCAGCCCTTTATCAAAGAGCCCCATTCTTCAGCTGTGCTCCACTGCAAATCTCTGGATTTCAAGCTTCTAGTGGAAAGTTTCATGGTATGTCGTGGGAAAGTCCAGAGAGAGGAGACATCGCGGGAGAAGTCTTGTAGGCGGGAATGAGAGGAAGTGATGTGGCAGGAGAAAAGGCGGATGTAGGGGGCGTTAGGTATGTATTTGGGGATGTGGGCTGAGATGTAAAAGGACAGCATAATTGAGAGCTTTGTAAATCATTTGTAGGGTTTTAAATTGAATTTTAGCATATTTAGGAAGCCAATGTAGGGATTTGCGTAGTGGAGCAGTGAGTGACGCAGATGAGTCGGGCAGCAACATTTTGGATTGATTGGTGTGAGGATAAGTAGACAAAGGGCATGCCAGCTATGGTTGCAGTAGTTAAGGCTGGACAAGATGCATGCTTGAATTAGGCTTTTAATTGCATCATGAATGAGAAAAGGGAGTATTTTAGCAATATTTCAGAGGTGAAAAGAGCAGGACTTCTTGAGGGACTGATGGTGAGGAATGAAGGAGAGATCAGTCTAAATTGACTCTTAGAAAACGGGTTTGAGGTGTTGATAAGATTGTGGTGTTATTGAGAGTGAGGGAGCGTTTGGTTATAGGGGTGGCAGTGGAAGGGGGAAAGAGTACTAGTTCTATTTTGGACATGTTAAGTTCCAGGTAACAGTGGGACATCCATGAGGACATTTCAGAGAGACCTGTGACAGGAGAAAGGGGGAGAGGTAAATTTGGGTGACATCGGCATGGAGATGATACTGAAAGCCAAAAGATTGTATTAGTCCACCAAGAGAAGAGGTGTTGAGTAAGAAGAGAAGAAGGCAAAGGACAGACCATTATGGGAGCCCAACAGAGAGAGGGAGGGAAGATTAGGAAACACTAGAGAACTAAACAGTGAAGGATAGGTAGAACATGAACCAGAAGAAGGTTGGATCACAGAGGCCAATGGAGTGGAGAGTGTTCAGGAGAAGGGGGTGATCAACAGTGTCAAAAGCAGGAGAGAGATCCAGGATAATTGGTAAGTGACCCTTAAACTTAGCTGTGTGTAGGTCATTAATCACTTTGTTTAATGCTGTCTGTTGAGGGTAGAAAGCGGAAACTAGCTTGCAAAGAGTCAAGCAGGGAGTTAGAGGAGAGAAAGCGAGCCAGGCTGTTGTATACAAATCGCTCAAGTAGCTTGGCGGCAAAGGGATGAAGAGATAAGGAAGTAGTTAGAGGGAGGTTGGATCATGAGAGGGTATCTTTTGAGTGAGCGTGATGAGTGCATGTTTAAGATCAGATGTGAATGTGCCGTAGGTGTGAGGCTAAAAAACGTTAGTTAGGGTGGGGATTAGTGTGCCAGAGAGAGCGCCGAGGAGATGTGAGGCAATAGGCTCAAGGGGGCAGGTTGTAGGGCAAGATTATGAAAGGAGCACGGAGACCTCGGTCATGGTAAAATAAGCTGAGGGTTGATTTAGGTGTTGCGAGGGGAGGTAGGAGCAAGTGGAGCTTGACAGGAAGAGATGTCATGTTTTTGATTGACTTGATCTTGTCTGTGAAGTAGGCGGTGAGTTCTTGGCCCTTGAGGCTAGAAGAAAGTGCAAGGGTAGTTGGGCAGAGATTGGAGTTAAAGGTGGTGAATAGGCGTTGAGTGTTAGAGGACAGAGTTTGTATGAGTGAAGAAAAGTAGGTTTGCTTGGCAAGGGAAAGTGCAGTGTTAAGAATTTATATTGAAGGAAGTCTCCTTTAGATCGGGATTTACTCCGGTAACGTTTCACAGTGTGTTACTGATTAATATTTAACCTTATCCAGAAATGGAAACATAGATGTATTTATATTCATCTACAGTATATGAGTATCGCTGGCTTATAATAATTAACTAGGTAGACTATATGTCTAATCTTACCCAGACAATAGAAATAAAGATGGATTTATAATGTATTAATCTATAAAAGTATTGCTGGCTTATAGGAATTAATATAATACTATGGGCAAAACTATTATTTTAAGGAAATAGATGTGTAGATATGTGTTCCAAATAGGAAACAGATCAACACATGCACACCCTGGTTTATAAGAGTTATTGACACGATAGAGAGGCTTCAATTCGATAAACAGTAATTTATTAGAACAGCAACAAAATATAACAATTACATGGTTATACTAATTATAATTCCTTATAAGGTTTGTACTTATTACAGGCCTAACAAAATAATACAATACAGTTCATCCTCCCTAAACATACATTGATATAAAACACATTTACAAGTGCACACGAATTATGATCATAATTACCTTCTCTGATGTATTAGAATTCCAATAGCTCTTTCTCCAAAATTTCCTTCTCTCCTTTCTCGTCTCCTCTAACTAACTAATACTCTGTCTGGTTTAAATGTGTTTCTAAGACCATAGCTGAACATGCAAGAGGTTCTGATGGGGAAAGTTGGGGAAAGATACTCAAACTAAATGATGTGTGTGGTTGGGGAAAGATACTCAAACTAAATGATGTGTGTTTCTTTGAAGTTGTTGGGAAAACCTAGAAATATCTGTTCTATCATAAATGGTGGACAGGTCAAAAATTCCTGTAGTTTGATCTCTGTGGGGAATGTGTATTGGGGTCTTAATGTTAATTCAGGAAACACCTGTTTTGTTTTTAAGTCCCTGATACTAAACACAAGAATGTTTATTTACAGGGTGTTAAGTAAATAAACCTTTTGTTTGTTACTTTCTCACTTCTTGCATCCTCAGTGGAATGTGTATCCAGGTGCAGATCCAGTATCTACTTCACAAGACAGTTTATGATTCCTGCAGCAAAAGTATTCCTCAAAGCAATTCGCTTGGGTAACATTCGCCCCATTGTGGCCATGAAAACAATATACTTGGCCACACCTATGAGAGCAATTGCTTATGCCTAATTTTCATTAACGTTCTATGTGTTTCCTTCCTATCTAATAAATTGTGCAAATTTATTAATGGTGGATCTATATGTACATCAAATACAGGAATACAGGCATACCCCGCATTAACGTACACAATGGGACCGGAGCATGTATGTAAAGCGATAATGTACTTCAAGTGAAGCACTGCCTTTTTTCCACTTATCGAAGCATGTACTGTACTGCAATCATCATATACATGCATAACTGATGTAAATAACGCATTTGTAACAGGCTCCATAGTCTCCCCGCTTGCGCACAGCTTCGGTACAGGTAGGGAGCTGGTATTGCTGTTCAGGACGTGCTGACAGGCGCATGCGTGAGATGCTGTTTGCCTATTGGGCGATATGTCCTTACTCGCGAGTGTCCTTAAACCAGGGTTTGCCTGTATAGTTTTCAGGTTTGGGACCATTCGGTTCACTATCCAAAAGTAAACCGTCCTTAAAGACAGGAATCGGTGTAATCACTATGTTTCTGATGGTAGTGGACTCACGTGGGGTAAAACTAAAATGTAGGCTAGGTGTTAGACACGATTGACCCCCAGGTATTCCCTGTGATTAGTCACTATGCAGTACAGCCCATCCATGTTGTATGTGACCTTTACCATAGGCGTTCTACACTTTGTTAGTTGTATTGGACATCCAATTTCATTAGGGAATGAGCTTGAGTTGATCTTCTTTCTAGTTGCAGTCTCTCTAGTATTTCTTTGAGGTCTCTACGTGTCATTGTCTTTGACTCTATTATACTCCGTCATTGCTGTCAGCTCTTTTTTATTAAAGCCACATTTCAGACTAGAGTGTTGATTTCAAAGACATCACAACGGCACAGGTACCTGTTCTCCTTAACGGTGCAGCATGTTGTGTTTGGTACCTGCCAGTTCCCATCGACTTGTACTAGAAGTTCTGGTAGCGTCAGCCTCTCCTTGTAGACATCTTCTTCTAAGTATCCGATAGAGTGTACGGTAGCCAGTTTATTGAAGAAGGATTCAGCTTGATTTAAGTCGGGCAAAGAGATTGAAAAGGACACATACAGGATATCGTTATATGAGCAGGCTGATTGCTTTCCATGACAGTGGTACAAACCTCTATTTGGGTGTGGTGTCACTCTACCTAAATTCACAATGGTGGAAATTGGCAATGGTTTACAAGCCCCAGTGTTACCATAGATCTGATGACAATACCATCGTGACAAATCTTTATTTTTTAGATATCTGGTACCTTTCCTGATTGTATATCCCTGATGATGTCACTTATTTTATTAAGGACAAAACTGCCATATGTGTTGCAAATTATTTCCTTACCAACATGGTTATCGCTGACCTTCCTGTTATTAACCTCTATCACTGCGTTCATTTTGGCCTGGGCAATAGAAAAATGCTTGCCTATATCATGCATGTTGTACACTGTAAATCTTTCCTCATCAGTTAGATTCTCAATACCCTGTAGGATTGGTTTCAAGAAATGTTGGCCCTCTTCCTGTTCAAAATTGGCAATATGTTTACGAATTGCCTCTTGATCAGCCTTAGGCCCCGGACATGTTTGCTGCGTGCTTGCGGAAGCGTGCTGACGCGCGCTCCCGCTCAGCATGGAGCCCCTACTGCCGCAATTAGAGCGGCTTTAGTAGGGGCTCACCTGCGCTTCCGCGCGCTTGCGGAAGCGCAGGTCTTGGGGGAATTTAAAATTCCCCCGCTTGCCGGCGAGACAGGCCGGTCACGTGAGCGGTTCGCCCAATGAGGGCGAACCAGCTCCGTGACGTCACTGGCCCGCCCCCGGCCAGTAACGCGCCCGCCCCCGGACCGCCCCCTGACGGCTGCTGAGAGCGCTTGCGGTAAGCAACCGCAAGGCCAGGGAAAGCACCCACTTTCCCTGCGCCTCAGCGCGCCTCAGCACGCCAGCAGGGACCATGGACTCGGCCTTATTCCAAATTGACATACCGGATACAAAATGTCCGGGTATGGCTCAATGATGCTGTCTACACTCTGCAATTTTCTGAATCTTAAAATACCTTTTTGGTGCGGGATGTCTTGTCCTGAAAAAGGGTTTTGAGTTCTACTTGCATGAGATGCAACTAAATCTACTAATATGGAAGTATAAAAATAATGACACATTAGTTTGCATACAAGAACCAAATTCTGCCATGTTCCATTTTGATATATTTACGGCGACAGGCACATGAATAAATTGCACATTATTATATAAAGTCCCAGGGAGGGATGTTGCAGTGAGTCCACTGGAGGGTCCATCTTGTGTTGTTGGGCTTG
The DNA here is from genome assembly GCF_040206685.1 of Ascaphus truei. NCBI lineage: Eukaryota > Metazoa > Chordata > Amphibia > Anura > Ascaphidae > Ascaphus > Ascaphus truei. Next base: position 213,917,794 of record NC_134486.1, read on the forward strand.
TCAGCTTGACCCCACCAGGACACGTTTTCATCACTTTGTTCCAAATGGTGAGATAGGGAGAAGGATTGACTCTCATATCACATTGGACTGGATTCTGCTCTACCCGGATACCAAGAAAGGGATCACCGATGATGCCGATGCTCATGTGCATGAAGATTATCATAATGATGGCCTTCATTGTCCTGTAGTATATATGAATAATAATAAGAAATAAAGGAAGAAAGCAAGAAATAGAAAATAATTAGTATTGAATTTCTTTTGAGCTAAGGGTTCTGAGATTGCTTTTCAGAAATGCTGAAATGTCTGGGACATTGTTAGGGCCTTGTTATGGCACAACTCATGGAGCACAAATTTTCATTAATCTGTGGGATTTTCCTATTCTCTACCCCTTGAGCTCCTTGTTTTTGCCAAATAGTCAGCAATGTCATTTTGCTCAGGAGTGAGTGAATGGTCTCTTTTATAAATCTGACAGCTTCCTTTTGGAATCTATATTGTTTCTGTGGATCAGGAACAATAGCAGTCATGTCTATCAAGGTGTCAACTCTACCACAGTCATGTTTTTGCTCCGCAAATGCTTCACAGTGTCTCTCAAGCACAGACTCTTAACAGATGCTTGTCCCAATCAGCGGCAATAATCTGGAATAAATCATATTCGGCATTGCTAGGTTTTATGGCGGCTATTGAATGTGAGTCTGGAATAACCACCATCCTGTCATCTGTGCTGGGGACAGTCTGAAAAAATAGGTTCTTCAAATCCAGCATACATTGGGAACCAGAAAATCAGACCCAAGTTTCCCAGTTTCATTTGGGAGAGGCACTAGTGCTACAGGCTGCGTAACTGACATACCCCCACTTTGAATTACTTGCGGGCGCCCACACCTATCTAAGATGCTCTGAGTGTTGGGGCCTGTGATTGTCATGAGTCACCATTTGGTGTGTCAGGCTGCCATGTATGCGAGTTGTCTGCCTTTTCCTGTGAGTTTTCACTGCAAGCATGTATCTGCTGTCTTAGTCACCCAAATACAAGTGAAATAAATCTAAAAAAATATATTATGACAATATCTACCACCACAATGTGAATAAACTGTGACTATAGTGAACAAAATAATATATAATGCAGCAGCTCTACACCCTTAGAGTGGACTGTCCAGGTCCAAAATGTAATGCGTCGTCTTCCAGGTAAGGGGAGCGCTGCAGATCTCAGATGCGATATGTGGAAAAGTAAGAAAAATATAATGGTGCAGACAATAAAGTCAAGGTCGATTCCTGCGCTCCTACCAATTAGGCTAAGATAAAATAATATTCTCATGAAAAAGGGTATTTGGTTAAACCCTTTGGCCAAAGCATTTGTAAGCCTGCATGCCACGTCAAGGCAACCCGTTTAATGCAGGTACCTACACTATACTGTATATATATGTAATAATTGTCCCATGGACTAGTGAAAAAAGTGTTAGAGCCCTGAAGGGGTTAAATAAAGCATAAGCTTATGTGAGTAGTGCAATTAAAATCTGGCTAATGCCAGTATCATACTTACCTTTGCTATAAAGGTAATCAGGGTGCACAAATTCCCTGGTGTGAATATAGTACAACTTACACATATACATCTCTCTGTCAGCCTTAGGCCGAGTCCATACAAGGACAGGCCGTGCTGAGGCTTGCGGACGCTCAGCGCTGAGCCCCTGCATCCTCAATGAGGATGCCTTGAGAGGGGGCTCGCGCGAGCGTCCGCAGGCGTGCGGAGGCTTTGGAGTTTTCAGCCGAGCGCCAAGCTGTTTTTCAGCGCGCTGTCGGCTGAAAACCAATGAGAGTGGGGCTGCGTCAACGTCACGGCGCCGTGACGTCGACGTCAGTGCGTCGCGGGCGATTGGCCCAGCGACGTCACTGCCCCGCCTCCCTCAGTCTCCCCCAACCTCCGATCGCGGACGCTGGCTCGCCTGTATGTGTGTGGAATCGCACAGCTTCTGCAGGCGAGCCTCAGCGTTCGCGCGGTTCAGCCCGGCTCCCCCCCTCTATGGCCCGGGCCTTACACATTCACCCACCATTCAATGGAGAGTGATGTCCAGACTGACACTAGGGTGTAATATACCTGCACTAATTGGAAAAGTGGTAGGGGCTCAGTAACTGCTATATAAAGCAGATGAGCATTTAAACCTACCCCTATGACGTTTCAGAGATACTAAATTTAAAATGCCCTATGGTAGTATGCAGCAAGGAAAAGGATTGCCTAATATTAGTGAGCAACTGTACATAATACCGCGCTCCTCCCTATAGAAGTTTGCTGCAGGTAAAAAGATAGGCCTTACATATAGAAAAACAAAAAGAACGATTCCTGCGCTCCTACCAATTAGGCTAAGATAAAATAATATTCTCATGAAAAAGGGTATTTGGTTTAACCAAATACCCTTTTTCATGAGAATATTATTTTATCTTAGCCTAATTGGTAGGAGCGCAGGAATCGTTCTTTTTGTTTTTCTATATGTAAGGCCTATCTTTTTACCTGCAGCAAACTTCTATAGGGAGGAGCGCGGTATTATGTACAGTTTCTCAATAAAGTCAAGGTGTATCCAAAACAATAGTGTGTCAGTCCCACTCACATATTTCTTCTGAAAATGGAAGACATATCAGAGACTCATCTCTCTCTGATAGGAGCCCTTTGCAAGGAATCTCTGAACGATGGCTGTATATAGATTTTGTATCTTGAATGGTAAGCTGTGTTTGTGGTAACACCTATTACCTCCCTCCCAGGGATAGGGATAAGAAAGAAAGACGCACAATGGTATAGTATGTAGAAATAAGGTCTATTACATCTATTAAAACATATTAATATCCACTCACATTTTCAAATGTGTAATCGTACAATGGAGAGAACTGCTGGTACACATGGTGTGTACGCCGTCTGCTACTGCTGCATCGTGCGTTTCCGCATACATCACACCGACGTCACTTCCAGTGACGACTCGGGTAAGGGCGGAAGAAGCTACTACGGATACTCGGTTTCTGCAGTCTGCCAGGACCCTCCGTGTCAGCACTCAGTGGTTCCCAAAGCTCCGGATTATCACATCACCTTGATAAAGGTCCCGCACGCGGACCGAAACGTTGGAATGATGTCTTGTTTATACAATATATTCTTTTGACAACCATTTGGAGTGCTGCCTCTGATATTCGTCATCATACGGTATCGTATTGCCTATTTGTACCATACCGCATTTGCACCCACCCTATTTCCCAGACGGAGTGCCTTTTGTTCTTTATTATATGATATACACACACACATATACATACACACACAGCTTCACCAGTGACACACAAACACACAGTGACACACAGTACATTCCAAGCCTGTTGCTCACAGCAGCACGGACCGTACACACAAAAAGTGTGCGTCACGTGCACGAGTGTTCGCACAGGCGCGCTCGCCCACTATATTACTGGCCTAACTGGGGACATACTGTGATGTTTGTTGTTCTTTGTATTCATGTGTATTATAATGTTCCCTCCCCCTATTCCTAAATGTGGGTCTACCACTGAATGTTTTACCTCTGGGTCCTTTATCCCAGTTAGGATTTTATGTTGTGTTTCTTTCACCTGGAGGGTGTTGATCTTCTATTGTTGTGGGATTGCACTGAAAAGCAGCAACTCTTCTAGTGAAAGGATTTTCCTCTTTCTTTTAATTGTTGCTGCATGTGTGTCTGAATTGCCTGAAAAGACCCAATAATTTTCTTATAGCTATGTTTCCTAGGGTCTATGAGATAATCACATTTGGCTTTGATTAAAGAATGCAGATTTTTATATTCGTGACCATTTCTGCTTCCATTCTTTCCACTACCAGTGCGATATGCAGCCCATAATTTATTGGCACAGACTAAGGGGTTCTCTGCAGTTTGAAAATATAGAGAACAAAGTCCTTGGCGCACTATCAAGTACGCCAACCTGATATAATGTTCCTGATTCTGTGTCTGAGAGGAACAGTTCGTAGATTTTCACAGGTGGTCCTCCTGATTTTCTCACGATGGTAGGTATATATCTGAAATCAAAGAGGACAAGAGACCATTGCGCAGTACCCTCTAGTCGTGGGGATCTCATCCACACCGCTGCTAGCTACTTACATCTAAACAGATGAAGGCAGACCTTGAAAGGTATCTTTAGCTGGTGGTCTAGATCGCTGAAAGGGTTGGATTGGGGTCTTTAGATATATTTCGCCCGCTCCACACAGATCAACCGCAATGCTTTTAGCCACACCTCTTGACATCCATACACCCCATGCAGAGTAATGCTATTGAAGCTCAGCTCGCTCCTGCTCGGCTTGCAGGCATATGGGGATGTTCTTCTTCCAACCCGGCATGTTCCCAGAGTCTTAGATCTCTTTCACCGGGTTGCTGCACCTTTGGCACATAGCAGTCGGAGTCCCCAAGGAAGAGAGGGGGCGGAGGGCCAGCCCAGGGAGGAGGAGGTTGCCCGGCAGCCACTACTCCAGCCCCGTGTGTCCAGCAGCTCTCCTGCCTTGCCCTGCTCTCTGTGTCTCAGGGGGGAGACGGCTCGGCAGCAGGAGGGGCTGCAGCAGCGGCAGCAGCAGCACATGGAAGGCACTGGATGAGGAGGAGGAACAAGTGCAGAGCGATAGAGGCACACAGAAAAGTGGGAGGGAAACACTAGCAGGGGGCGGGGGCTTCAACTTCTCTCACCAGAAAGGACCCGGAGGGGGAGGCTCTGGTGAGAGAAGTTGAAGCCCCCTGCTAGTGTTTCCCTCCCCCTTTTCTGTGTGCCTCTATCGCTCTGTAGTTTAATTCTCTCTTTATCACGGTTGTTCTCTGCAGTTTGTTGTTTAATCTGGTTTGCTACCATGAGACCTATGGCAGAGGGATGTAACATTTTCTGTAATTGCTCCACTGTCTCCTCATAATTACCCTTGCTCTCTTTGATTAAGTCTGGTAGTGCACTCCACATATGCATTTCAATGGTTAATTACACGACTTTCACTTGGTCATTTGGATTTCTAACACCTAGTAACTCACATATCTGCTGGACATTGACTGCATGTGATGTGATGTGTTCCTCTGACTTTAATTTGCCAATGAAATCACCTACCCCCATAAGTGTTTTTAAGGGTTGTGTGGGTAAGTACTATTGTTGGGTGTCTTATTCCCCTTAGTAGAGGAGAATAGGCATGTTCTCACAGAGAAATTAGTTTTTCCTGTATCTATCTCCCTGGAATCTTGATTAACCATATCCTGTGGGTCTATTGATATTGCACAATCCCCTGTGGCCTGTACATCATTTATTTCCCCCATGTCAATTGGTAAATGAAGATTTGATTCAGTAGAATCCTCCTCCCAAATATCTCCATGCTCACTACCCATTAATTAGATCCCAATTCTCTATTTCCTTGTCATATGTGGGAGCAGAAGGCATTATATCATAATCTGTCTGCTATGGCTTTCTGTCCTTTCAAAATAGAGATAGTTTGCAGCAGCTGAAAATATTATTGTTTACATGGGGTGTGATCAATACATTTGCCCATTTTCAATACAGTAACTTGATCTTGAATTACTTTTTAAGCACTGATTATGTGATCTTTCAGTTTCTACATTAATTAATATTTGCTTACAATCTATTACCTCCTTTTGGGTAATTTTATGATTTTTGCAATTTTCCTCTTGTGAGGACTGTACAACTTCATTAAGAGTTGTTAGAACCTTGACTTGATTTTCTAATTTGTCAATCTCCTTTTCATAATTTTTAGTTTGGGCGTTTACAATTTTGAAGTGCTATTTCAAAATGTTCCATTTTGGCATTCATTGCCAAGCATGCTGCATACATACTTCATACTGCTTTTCCCTTTAATATTTTTATTACTTTTCTTAGAATACTTATCTCTTGATCAAATATTTCCTGGACATATGTCCAAGGATTATTTTGACTTTTAGTATCAGATGCAAAGTCTGAACTATTATGCTGTGTGATATAAGCTTCTACATAACGGTCTAAACTAGAGACTGTAGTTATTTTTGTAATTTTGTTATAAAAATTACTTTCGCCTTAAATGTATATCCTCCCCACAAGTTACCGGCTCTTACTGGTTAATCCAATATACTTTTCTATAATTAGAATTTTGGGGTTTTCTGAAGCCGTGACCCAGCTATTGAATGGATTTTTGTTAATGGTATCCTGTTTGGTTTCTTTTGCTTTATTAACAGGGAACAAACACGAGGATGGTACTCAAAGTGACTATGAAAACTGTGCATCTCACAAACGTTTGAACAAGAGTACCAACTTAGAAGAACATTTAAGGCAGCGGCATATACAACAGAAAAAGCTAGAGCAGAAATCTCAAACTGCAGGAACGCTCCAAGAACCTACAAGTCAAAACGTTTTCATGATAGAGTTTTTTGATGATGACCATCCTAGAAAGAGACGTTCATATTCTTTTACTCAGAATGCTGCTATTTCAGGTCCAGAAGCACCTTATCCCATTCCTCAGTCAAGGATTGAGAAAGTAAAAGCTGCTTCTGGTGACCCCAAAGGATTATCCCTACCTGGTTCCTCATCTCACAGAGTTATTCACAGCACCCAGCATGCAAAGTTGTTGCTGAAACAAAAATCGGAAGAACCTTGTACCTCATTGCTTTTCTCACATAATGTGTTATTAAGAAGCTCAGGGAGTCTTGGGTATAGGCCAAGTCAAAGGCAAGTGATGACTAATGAGTTGGAAATACCTTCTGACAAGGACCATGAAGATGATCAGAGTGACAGAGGGACCTATACAATTGAATTGGATAAACCAAATCCGGAGGCGGTTGATGCACGTAACATGATTGACAAGGTAAAATAATTATATAATTTTCATTGTGATACATTCTCAATATATGTTTTAATCTGTTCACACTAAATATTGACGCTACTGAGACTTCTAAAATTCAAAAGGATTTAGGGGCTCATGTATCAAAATCTCTCGACTTCTAAAACAGGGCAAAATTGGAGCTAAAGAATTGCACCAGATTTATTAAAGAAAAGGTCACGTGATACAATTGGAATTTTAGCTTTGATAAATATGGTGCAGTTGTTGTTGCTCCTTTTTTTTGCCTCACTTGCAGCTGGGAGACTTTAATAATGGGTGATGATATTAGCATTACAACTAAAGGAAACTGAATTGTGGGTGTACTTAAAGATTTACATGACCGAAATTATACTGGAGTTGGTAATATCAAACAAGGTAGAACCAATAACAAATATTCAAGTCCCGGAACATTTGGGAAACCGTGATTATAACATGGTCTCATTTGAAAGAAACTATCAAAATCCATACAATATAGGATCAACAAAGACTCTTAAGTTTAGAAAGGCAGATTTGAGTAAATTGAGGTGCCTGTAAAGAATAAATTGTGATGAAGTTCTTGCAAGAAAAAATACAGAAGAAAATTGGGCACTCTTTAAAACCTTGTTAGATAAACATTTGGGGTGGGTAATAAATATAAAAGAAACAAGTCTACGCCATAATAATATGGCTAAATAAACAGGCAATGAAAGAAGTGGAGAGGCAGAGGCAAGCATTTAGATGGGACAGAGGAATCATACCATCATTTTAAGTAATATAACAAGTTGCCATATGGCAAGCAAATTTGCAAAAAAATTTAAATTAAAAGATTGCAATAGAAAGTAAGATCAACTCTAAAAAGCTATTTATACAAATTAATAGGAAAAGAGAATATAGGACTCTTACAGTGGGAAATGGGAAGGCACTTTTTTGGAGATACTGTAAGGAGAAGGCAGAGATATTAATAAATGCATGATTTCCCCCTGTATGTTCCAAAGAGTAGTCAATTGCAAACATATTGCAGCAGGAGGAGGCCACAACCTCAATATTAACTAACATTTTGTTAACAGGCAGAAGTGCAAAGGCGGCTTAATAAAATTAAGGTAAAGAAAGCACCTGGCATGATGGCATGCACTCAAGCGTTCTTAAGGAGCCAAGTTCAGTAATAGCCAAACCATTATATTTAAGGACTCAATTTCCACAGGCTCAGTACCACAAGATTGGTGTAAAGCAGACATGTTGCTTATATTTAAAAAGGGAGCTTGATCACAACCAGAGCATTACAGACCTCTAAGCCAGACATCAACAATGGGGAAGCTACTTGAAGCCTTAGTAAGGAACAATATTCAGGAATAGCTAATGGATAACAACATTATTAGTAATGGTCAGCATGGATTTTTGAGAGATAAGTCATGCCAAACGAACCTTCTTGGGTAAGTAGGAATTTAGACCAGGGAAATGCAGTTGATCGAGTCTATTTAGATTTTGCTAATGCTTTTGATATGATGCCACAAAAGAGGTTAGTGTACAAAATAAAGGAAATTGTCTGGGTAAAAATATTTGCACCTGGATTGAAAACTGCTTCAAGGTTATACAGCAGAGTTTATAAATGGAACATTTTCATGTTGGGCTAAAGTTGTAAGTGGAGTACCTTAAGGTTTGGTAGTAGGACCACTGCTTTTTAACTTTTTATTAATGACTTTGAGGCTGTGCGTACGACTAAATAATTTAGGATAATAAAATAATAGCAAGATGTAATATCTCTACCGTAGAACTTGGATAAACTGGAATCTTTGGCAGGTAAATGGCAGATGAGGTTTAATACACATAAATGGAATGTTATGCATCTGGGAAGCAAAAATATACAGGCTACTAACAAATTAAATAGGGCAAAATTGGGTCAATCGTGATGGCGAATTATTTGAGTCCTTGTAGGCAGCAGGCTTAGCTATAGTGCCCAATGTCAAGCAGAAGCTACAAAGGCAAATAAGATATTATCTTGACTTGAACGGGGTATGGATGGAAGGGAAGAAAGCATAATTTTGCCATTATAAATCCTTAGTAAGACCAAAACTGGAATATGGAGTACAGTTTTGGGTAGAGATTGGCAATTTTTTTCTTCGGATTTCAATCCAACATGGATTGGTCAATTGCTTTGAGCTGGGGAATTCCATGGATCACCCTCAAAAAGTCAAATCAGCTAGTATTTTTTTTTCTATCACTGAAAATCTGCCTGTCGGATTAGTAATCTGAAGCTGAAAATTGAATCTGAATCAGAAAAACCTGAATAATAAAGGGATGATGATAAATAGTGGTGTAGCCTCAAGCTGAAGCCATTGTGTTGTAGGCACTGCAGGTTTAGCTTTGGGTTGGTTGGGCGGTTTCTGCTGTAGTACTATAGCTCAAACACATACATTATTCATTTAATAAAACTTGTAGTTTAAGCATTACCGTGTGTGTGTGTGTGTGTGTGTGTGTGTGTGTGTGTGTGTGTGTGTGTGAAGTGTCCATTCCTGTGCTGTGGCCTGCCTGGACGTGATGGCATATGCTCCTATACGGCTAATAAATTAATTATATAGCAGTATATGAATATTTAATCATCATAATATCACCACAATTGGTGTGCAAGAATTGGGAGTGGCATTTTATACCCCAGGTTCATATTGTTGGTGTAACGCTTGCGCTTACCATGAACAAGGCGTGACCCCGGTACTGAGGTGGGAAAGTACAGAACTGCCCACCCTCAGCAGCGGAGGCAAGCCTGGAAAGTGGATAGTCAACGTAGGCACGCCTGGAAAGTGGATAGTCAACGTAGCCGGATCTGGGTTGGAGAGAGTGGGTTAGTTCAGATACGTGCCGAGGTCATGGGACAGAGCCAGCAGTGTAGTCGTTATCCGTTGTGCCGTGGTCAGGGGTTGGAGCCGGTAGGATAGTTGAGTGTCCAATAGCCGTGGTCAGGGATGGAGAAGTGCGGGTAGTCAGAGGCAAGCCGGGGTCGTTATCCAGAGAGGGTCCAATAGTCAAGCCTGGTCGTACATGTGAGATCAACAGGAGACAAGATAGGTTAGGTACAAGGCAAAGCAAAGCAGGAACACAAGGCTACAAGGGTTTATGCTCAGCAAAGAATGACTGAGCATGCAGGGTTTAAGTAGCAAGGTTGGAGCAATCAGTGCGAGAGATGGAGTGGAGGCGCAGCCCCTGCGGGAGCAGGGATTGGACAGAGGATGCAGGAGACAGGTGAGCAGTGTTAGCAGTGATAGGAATGTTGCCACGCAGCTGGGGGAGCGGTGCACGAACGTCGCGTGAGCGACGCGAGCGGGGGGCGGCCAAGCTTCGTGGTGTTTGCAGAAAGCCTCCGTGTGCGCGCTCGCTCTGTAAGCGGCGCGGAGGGGTGTGGAGCAATAGGTAACGAGGGAACATGTTGCCCGATTCCTTACAGTTGGTGGATTAATCCGAAGTAGGGTTGTTTATAAACACGGTCCATGGACTAGAGTAATGTTAAATCCGTCATCAGATTATTTAAAATTCGAGAAACCAAGCTTTATGGATTGATCTTAAATTGTGTGGATTAAAATTGGTACAATCTGAAATCTGATTCGAATGCTCTGATCGTATTTTCAATAAAAAACTGGGAAAATCCGGGAAGGGGATTTGGACCAGTCCACCCATTTCTAGCTTTTGCCACTACTCCATTAAAGAAAACATTATAGAACTAGAAAAGGTGCAGAGAACAGCCAGCAAATTAATATTTATTTATTCATAAAATGTTTTACCAGGAAGTAATACATTGTTACCTCTCGTTTTCAGGTATGTCGTGGGCACAGAGTTATGATGACAGATATATGGTTATAAATACATAGTTACATTAAGTGAACAAGGTTATACATTATATACAAGACATTGCATGCACATTAAGAGATAGTACAGCTAAACCCCGTTATAACGCGGTCCTCGGGGTCCACCCTGAGACCACCGCGTTAGTAACGGGGTCGCGCTAATTTTTTTTTTAAAAATGGCCGCCGCGCGCCTGATCGGGAGGGAGGGAAGGAAGTGAATTAAATAAATAAATAAAAAGTTTTAAAAAATGGCGGCGATTCATCCCTCCTCCCTCCTCCCTCCCAGCCCCTCCCTCTCAGCCCCCTGGTTTTGCGGTGCGCGGCAACGTGTGTCTGTGTCTTCCCAGCCAGATCTGCTGCTGCTGCTACTGCTGCAAGAGGTTAGGTGTGTGTGTGTGTGTGTGTGTGTGTGTAATGTGTGTGTGTGTGTGTATATAATGTGTGTGTGTGTGTGTGTGTATGTATATGTACTTCTATGTCTCTAACTAGAGGTGGGATCCCTCACATTGTTCCTGGTAACTGCCAATTATATATGACTGATGTTTGTCTAATCTCTCTATTAATGAGTGGGCATTTTTTTTTTTAATAAAATATTTATTCTACTACATTCTCGAGCGTGCACTTCTCAATTTTGATATATAGATATCGCAGAAAGCAATACAATCATTGTTTAATATCTGAGATTGGTGCAGTGTTTATAAAGAGTTAGCAACGCATTGTACAATCTCCCTGACTGTGAGGGGATAATGTGGCCTTGGCTTGATAATTTTCTCCAGTTGCGGTGTCACCTTAACAGCAGGGGTGAGGGGGTTGGCAATGCATTACAGACCAATGTGTTGCTGACCGTGTCAGCGCTGAAGGGGTTGACACAGTCACTGGGAGAAAGCGCAGCAGGTTACACCGAGATGTGTTCTTAACCCTTCCGGCTTTGATCGAGTGATTTCGGCAGTGATCATAAAGATGCCAAAGTCCAAATGCCTTCGGTTAGACTGTCACTTTAGTTTAAGTGGCAGTGATTAGTGTGGTGATTTCATCCCCTCTCCCCAATTAGTGGGACTTGAAAGGCCTGTTGCAAAGTCCCCATAAATCACCCACGATCGCCGCAGAGGTGAGGGGGGTGCTGACAGGCAGGGGGGACCTGGCTACATAAGTAAATCTAATCGGGTGTAAGAAACCCCATATAAGGTGTGTGTGTGTGTGTGTGTGTGTGTGACATGTGAAAAACGGGCTGGTGGGCTGCTGACATGTGAGGGGGGGTGGGCTGCTGACATGTGAGTGTATTGTGAGAGCTGTGTGCAGTGAGTGTGTGTGCAGTGTGTCAGTGTGAGCAGTGTGTGCAGTGTGTGCAATGAGCAGTGTGTGTGCAGTGTGAGCAATGAGCAGTGTGTGTGCAGTGTGTCAGTGTGTGTGCAGTGTTTTTTTTTTTTTTTTTTTTTTTTTTAAACGGGAGCCACGGGAAAACCGCGTTATAACCGAATCGCGGTATAGCGAGGCGCGTTATAACGGGGTTTAGCTGTATATGTTATAGGCGTATGTAACCGTTACAGACAAGATTAAAATGTGAGACAGTTTTAGTTTTGAATGAACTTAGACTGGTGGTGGCTGTGAGAGTCTCCGGTAGATTGTTCCAGTTTTGGGGTGCACAGTAAGAGAAGGAGGAGCGTCCGGATACTTTGCTGAAACTTGGGACCATGAGCAGTCTTTTGGAGTCAGATCTCAGATGATATGTGCTACATGTGGTATGGGTGAGGAGCTTGTTCAGAAAGTATTTGAAGGCAAGACAGGAAACCCACCCACAGACTGTTTCGACCTTAATGGGTCTCATCAGTGTGGAGTTGGTTATAACAGTCTCGTAACTCCGGAAAGGGTTAATGCGAATAAATGTAGGCTCAAATCAATCTCATTATTTTGTAGTTTTGTGCGATTTTCTTTATATATTATTCATATAATCACCACTTTATCTATACACTCCAATTTGTTTATTCACTATTCTTTATCTGAGCGCTGTTTTCCCCCTGTTTATATTGTTCTTAACCCCACTGGCAGCACGGATTTAGACCTAATCAGTTTTATTTTCGCATTATATATTAATATTTTTGTTATAGTTAGTGTTAGACATAAGTATAACATGTTGAAATCGTGTACTGGTCGTCATCTTAGGCTGCGCTTATAGTGCTGGCGACGCGACGTCGCTTCAAAACAAATCCATTGAGTCTGTAGCATGCGCTTGTAGTAGGCGCGACGGAGCGACGTGAATCTCTGTAGTCGGTAGAATTTGATTTTTACAGAGACGGTCTCATCATGTGACAGGCTGTAACCAATCAGATAGATAGTTTCTGATGCATGGAGAGGGGGAATGTGTCTGTGTGTGAGTGCAGGGAGACGGGGGTTGTGGGATTGTGTGTGGGATTGTGTGAGTGTGATTGTGTGTGTCTGGGATTTTGTGCGGGATTGTGTGAGATTGATTGAGTGTGATTGTGTGTGTGAGAGATCAGGGCTGCCAACAGAAATCATGGGGCCCAGGACAAATGAAAGGAGCAGCCCCCCCTACCCCCCCCAACCCATAGCGCACCTACCACGGAAATATTTTTTTAACGCGTAACTTTTACTTAACCCCCCAATACATATAAAAACAAACCCCACCCCCCAATACATCTAAAAATATACCCCACTCCCCCCCAATACATCTACAAATATACCTCACTCCCCCCAATACATCTACAAATATACCCCACTCCCCCCAATACATCTACAAATGTACCCCACTCCCCCAATACATCTACAAATATACCCCACTCCCCCCCAATACATCTACAAATATACCTCACTCCCCCCAATACATCTACAAATATACCCCACTCCCCCCAATACATCTACAAATGTACCCCACTCCCCCAATACATCTACAAATATACCCCACTCCCCCCAATACATCTACAAATGTACCCCACTCCCCCAATACATCTACAAATATACCCCACTCCCCCCCCAATACATCTACAAATATACCCCAACCCCCAATATGTCTGAAAAATACCCCAACCCCTCCAATACATCTAAAAAATACCCCAACGCCCCCCCCATACATATATAAAATACACCCCCAATACATATAAAAATCAGGCTTACCTCGAGGATTCTCTCAGGTCGGGCTGGTGGCTACAGGGGGGGGGGGGTTGTGTGCCGGTGGGTGGGGGCGGTGTGGTGGTGGGGGGCGGTGTGGTGGTGGTGGGGGGGGTGTGTAGTGGGGGGGGGCGGTGGTGGGGGTGGGCGGTCTGGTTGTATGGGGGGCCGGTGGTGGGGGGGGTGGCTGGTGGTGGGGGTAGTGGCTGGTGGGACTGCGGGGAGCTGGCGGTGGCAGGGGCCCGGCTGCAGGTCACAGCAGTTGCTGCCGGCCCTGCCCTGCTGCAGACACCTCTCAGTCCCACAATGGCTGCTCGTGCGCATGCCGGGCCTCCCTCTCATGCCAGAAGCTTAGCCCAGCTGACTTCCGGCGCTGCCGAGAGACCCGGCACCGGGTACAACGTTTTATTATTGGGGGTGTATTTTTATATGTATTGGGGGTTAAGTAAAAGTTGTGTGCTAAAATTTGTTTTTCCGTAGTAGGTGCGCTATGGTTTGGGTGGGGGGCCCTGCTCCTTTCATTTGTCCTGGGCCCCATGATTTTTGTTGGCCCTGATTGTGTGTATGTCTGTGTGTGTGTCTGTGTGTGTCTGTGTCTGTCAAGTGAAACACTATATGAACAACTATAAAATAGTAAATTCTCCCGTAATTAAAAGTACTGTAAATTCAGCATACAAACAGAAATTACAACTCCTCTCCATTTCAGCCTTCCCCCTTGCTCTTGTCCCTGCCCCTCTGCCTTCCATCACTCCCCTTGTAGCAAGAGACGTCTCCCAAACTCAAATTACAACTTTCGCTTGGGCTACGGAGACGGTAGACGTCATCCGTAGCCGGCACTATAAGCGCAACCTTAGACGTAATGCCTTTGCAGAGCGGTTTAGCAAAGATAACTCTGTCCCAATTGGCAATAGAACTCATATGAAAAATCAAATTTCTAAACTTGAAAAGTTCTTAAAAGATGAAATGAGACACTGGTGGGACAGTGTCTCATTACAGAAGTACCTTGACAAATTGATACCAAGGGGTTTGAGAATGTAATCTACTTTCTTTACTAATGAAGGTTTTAGTAAGGATTGGAATGAAATTCTATCCAATTGCTCAAACCCTTATGAGACATTAATTAGCTATGGAGAAGAAAAAACTCAAAGAAATTGAAACTGAGATAGAAACAGTATATAATGTTCTTAAAGAACTCAAGGATACTGAGGGTTTTTTCTCACTTGATATTGAAACTGAAATAGTTGGCCGCAAAAATGGTAAAATGGCAAGGGATCAGGATGATTACTCAAACAATAGAGTGGACTCTTGGAGCTTACATAAAACAGATACCTTTAGGAGTCCATCTGGATCGTACGTTAACAAAAATAAAAATCTCAAGAAATTCACTCTTAACTCTTAAAATCCACCCAGGGTTGATCATGATAAATCCAGACCTTTTATAGAGAACCAGTTCTCCTGTTTAGTAAACGAGGGATCAAGTGCTTTGGGTGATTCCCGATGTGAATGGGGAGAACAAGTCCCTTTACCTTCAGAACATTTGGGAGCTAGACTCAAAGATCTGCCTCATACAGACACTAATCATTTTTTAGAGAAGGTACCCAAACATTTGTTTTCCAAGGAGCCACATCGGTCTCCGTCCGAGGAACTGAGCACACAGTGTCCCACACCTTCATTTAAATGAGCATGTTTAGTAGAAGAAGAAACAGAGCAGGGAGACAATTCCAAGAAAAGAAGGCACTTAAAGTGAGAACTTGTACCACCTGAACCAAAAGGTATATTTAATCTATCTTCTCATTTGCTATCCCATGACCAGATCAATGTTCTTAATAGGGGTCTGTCCTATTGCCCCAATGCTTATTCAGACCTATTCGATTTGTTTTTGTTTGTGGACCTTAACCGGTTCATACACAAACTGACATTAGAAAGACATTTTTTACTGAAAAATTGTGGAACTAAATTTATGCCATTGTTTGATATACTGTAAACAACCTTGATCCGTTGGATAATCTTACTGGTTTATGGTTGGAGTCCAACAATGACTCTAATGGTGATTTATTTCCAACAGGACAACATTGTGGACCCATTAATGACTCTCTGACAGACCTATTGGACTTGAAGACAAGAGATAGGAATACTCGGCACTCACCCAAACATAGTAAAAACCAGTATAGCAGCACCATCTTGTGGTGTAGGAAATTACAACAGCAGGGGATGCTCAACACTAAAACCAATGTTTAAAAAAAAAAAACAAAAAAAAAAAAAACATTAAGAGTGGAAAGTGTATTAAATAGATACACACACTAAAAAATGACAATAAATAATGAACAAATAAATAAAAGCTGTATCAATAACTCAACTTCTAAAAAGAAACAGCCGGGTTCCTCCAGGAGTAGAGGTACAAGAAAGGTGAGAGAGTTTGTTGAAGGCAGCAGGCCACTATGGGTTAACCGTACTCCAGGCAGACTATGGCTGCTGTAGTGATTGCTGGTGATTGTAGGAAAAGCAGAGTCTTGACAGGGAAAGAAGACAGAGAACTGATGGTGCAGTATGTTTAAAAACTTTTTAATAAACAATGCACACAATAAAAATCCCCCTCTAATGGACACTCACATTTGTTTAAGCCATTCAGGACATAAAATGGTTTCTTTGCTGATGCGAACAGTCTCTTTTTCATCCAACTCTGGGTACCTTTGTGGGTCTTTGCCTCCTTGGTTCGCCTCGTGTTTCTCCCGAAAGCGGCCGCTGGGGTTAGCACTCTGCTCGCCGCAGGGCTTTGACGTCACTATTATCCGGTCAGGTTGGCTTCCACCTCCTCTGGTCACTCTATGCATTTCGCTAGTTATGGTCTAGCTTCGTCAGGAGTGTAATGCGATCTACTCTACCTACACTTAAAGTCTCAAACCTCTTCCTATTGGTTCGGACAGAAACTTGATTAATGCATGTTAAAAACTGATTCACCATGCCTATAATATTACAATATCCTTTCACAGTCCTTAATACGACCGCATAAAAATAAACAAACAGAATTCCTCCCTTGCAGGGTGTCTAAGATATAATTATAAATGCTCCGTATGCTATTTAAATCTTATAAAGTTAGATTACTAAATGATACTCATAGACAGCTATAGTCTCTAATACAGAAATGCTGATTTGTCAACCGCTTAAAAATGAAAAGAAAGCATATGCGATCAGTTCTAATAACAGTAATTAATCCTTCACCACTATTGCTTTTATCTTCCATAGTTGGATTTCTTCGCAGGGGTTCTTGTTGTTCCATAGATGCTCCCCAGAAAAAAAGACAGACCACATATACATATAGGTCAATGGGGAATAAGTGAATCTCAACTTCAATAATCCAATCTCTTAAAACATAGCAATTCGTAATACTTGATAGTAATAATTATCCATGTGCATATAGAACTCCATTTTTTTAATATATACAAAAATGTACAAATGACAAAGTATTTATTTCTAATATAGTTCATAATTAAGCTTAAAGCTGCAGTTCAGTCTTTTTTTTTTTTTTGCATTTATTTTTTTACTTCAATAGTTTCATGTGGGCAATCTCTAATTAGCTAAAGAACAGTATAGCTGCAGGTCAATTCGTTTTCCATGTATTGATAGGTCGAAATTTGGTGACATATTAAAAGCTGGCATTTGTTTATAATCTGCTTGACTGGCAGTGGAAGCTCATGAATATTCATGAGCAATCCTGCACAGACAAGTGCTAGAGGGAGGGCAGGGCTGACAAAGGGGTGTGCCAGAGCTTGTGACAGGACATGAAGGGGCAGTGCCTTAGCAAATGGCTGTTAAAATAGAATACAAGAAAATTGGTCTTTCAAAGTTTTTTTTTTAAAAACAGAAAATGCTAAAAGTATTTTTTCTTACTACAGAACTGATTTATTAAAAAAACACACATGCAGGATATTGACTGAACTGCAGCTTTAATAGAAAGCAATAGATACAAATTATATAAAAAAGCATAATTCAGTATATCATACAAACATCTATAAAAAACTGAAAATGAATTAAAACATTTAAAAATAAATTAAAAAAACAATGTATATAATATAAATTTATAAAAATAGATAAATAAAATATTAAAAAATATATAACAAATGTATATATAAAAATATTCATAACTGTTTATCATATTAAAAGAATTTGGTAATTTGGATTCGACTGTGACACATTAAAATTAGCACCTGTATTATACTACAAACACACCTAATTCTATATATTCAGTCCAGTTGGTGCTAAAGTTTTAAGCCTATGAATCCAGAATGTTTCTTTCTTAGTTAGTTGGGTATCCCTATTACCTCCCCTCCAGTGTAATGCCACCTGCTCTACTCCTTGGTATTTTAAACCTGCAGCATCACGGTCACAGGAGACCAGGTTTATTAACACCTTTTTATACCGGAATCATTGATTGAGCAAAGCAAGGTGGTAAAATAAATTGTAATTTATTTCAGGAAAAGACATACACACAATGTAACACAATTTACAAGGTTAACACACTTACTTGAAATGGGGCTAACGAATAAATCTATCCTTAAAACGAAATTCACAAAAATGACCTCTGTAGGAGCCCTTTTCCTTGACCGGTAGGTACTCATTAATGTCCTGGAACTGATTTCGGCATGCAATGTCTACTGGGACCGCTACGTTCTCAAAAGCAGGACGTAGAAACTTTTCTGTGTTGAAATCCTTGAAGCCGGCTCACGTCTATTCAGTACAGAGCATCTTTGAATTTGCCTCTGTCGGTTTGGCGCTTGGAATCTGCGCTCCTGATTGGCTGCAAGGCTCCTTATGGGTTTCAGTGTCCCATTCACAAACCTCTACAGCCTATCAGAGTGTGGGAATTCTCCTGCCAGCCAATCACCGATTTGCCGGTATTTTAAAGCCGGATGGGCACCGTTTCTCAGTCTGTAAAGGGGCATGCGTCAACATGGCACCTCTGCCTCTTTGCATACTGAGCCCACCCGCTGTCCAGGCTCCACAGAGTCTGGGGTTGGGCAACTGGTGGCCGGATAGCCCTGTGTTAGCCCAGGATGTGGGTACTCACGCAGAACTGCAGTACCCATCCTGTTCTAACACCTTGGCATCCCTGAGGCTTTCAAGTCCTGTCTTCTCACAGACCCATAGGTACCAAGCTTGGTAGCCATCTGGTCTGCTTGGAATTCATGACTTGGAAATCTCCCAGTTCATTTACAGGTTACCAGTATATATACTTATTAAATATAATCCTTTAATAAAATATACTGTGTCCTGTCTTATGGACACAGTATATTTTATTAAAGGATTATATTTAATAGGTATATGTACTGGTAACCTGTAAATGAACTGTCTAACTCTGGAACCCCTATACATAGCCACATTCTGTAAAGACTTTCTCCGACAAACCCACTCTGAAACTTACAGCCTAGAAATCTCCTGGTCCCAGCATCTCTTGAATGGCAAAACACACAGAAATCTCTAATGTCGCATAATTTGCACACAGTCAGAGTAATGCATTTAGGACATCTGGGTCCAACTCTAGGACCTGTGATACAATCACTGTCCTCAAGAAGCTGGAACAGTGCAGTAAGTGTGCTTTCCAGTCCACAGAAAGTTAATTCCTCAAAGAGAAGCCAGCAGCAGCTGCTAACTAATGGCGTTAAATCAGACTCCTTGAGTGAGCAAGGAAGTGGTTTAAAAAACAGACTGAAAGCTGCTGTGCTGAGAGACTGTTTTCCCCAGAGAGGGGGGGAAGTAGAAGTGCTCCCGAACTGCAGAGTAGTTTCTCTGGGCTCAAGTGGGGGCTGAGTTCCCCTAAGAACAAGGACGACAAGGCCGTACTGAAGCAGGGACGTCTGCTCCATTAAAGGACTAAGATAAGCAAAACCCTTATTATTGTATGCAGACACTGTGTTACACTGTGGCATATACCAGGGCATGTTTTTGGCTTGGGAACCAGCTTAGCTGACCATGCAGTTAGTGAGGGCGAATGTTATGGTGCAGTTAGCTTTCCCTAAAGGGAATAGGTGTTTATTTTCTATGATTTGGTTTTCTTAAAGGACAGTGCACCTGGAGTTTATTTGTTTGTGGCTAATAAACCACTACAGTTTCATAACGTGTCTAGCGTCTTACTGACCCTGCCGCGAGGCCCCCCTGCCACTGACCCCAATACACGGATCAGGGGTAACCAAGTGGGCTTAACCTTTATTAGTGAGCTGTGTGTTAGAATTTTTCTTTTGATATTACTTAGATGTTCCAGAATATGTATATGTAATGGTCTCGTACTTTTACCCACGTACTAGAGGTACATCTTCTGTAATATTAGACTTGAACGTACATTTCTCTGTGGACTTATGTTTACAAGCTTTGCAGCTGTAACATCTGTTAAAACTTTTTATTCCGTTTAGCCAGTTATCTTTTACTTTTTCTTTTGTTAATGCACTTGGTGCTAACCTGTTTTTCAAATTCGCAGATTTTTAAAAAAATCACCCCCGGGTACTCTGGAACGGAGTTTTTAAAGACTGGATCACTTCGGATCAGATGCCGGTGCTTGTTTATAATTCTTTTTATTTGTTTAGCATCCTTGTTATATATTGTGAGGAATGCCCATTCTATTTGATTTTTTGTATTTACGTTTGTCATTTCTTTTTTTTATTGATTATGTTGTTTCTCTCTAGTTCCCTAGTTCTATTTAGAGCTGTGTTTATTTTATCTTGTTTTTAGTTTCTTTCCAAGAATTTTTCCGTCAGGATTTTTGATTGTGCCTCAAACGTTTCATTATCCGTGCAGTTCCTTTTTATCCTTCTATATTGTCCTTATGGTATATTCTCTACCCATCGTGGATGATGGCACTGCTGTTTAAAAAAAAGTTTTTACTATCTACAGGTTTAAAATATGTTTTAGTTTGTATTCTTCCTTCTACGTAGATTGTTAGGTCCAGAAAATCAATGTAAGTGGAACTGGCGATGTGTGTGAACTTAAGATTAAGATCATTATTGTTTAAAAGAGCCATAAAAACATTAAAACTCTCTACATCTCCCTGCCATATAATCAGTACGTCGTCTGTGAAGCGCCGCCATAGTACCAAACCCACATCAAGTCCTGCTTGGGGCCAAACTATAGATTCCTCCCAGACTCCCATGAAAAGGTTTGCGTAACTGGGCACGAATTTGGTCCCCATGGCGGTTCCACAATTCTGCAGGAAGAAATCCCCATTAAAATTTAAAAAATTATGATTCAGGATAGAAGCAATGCTTTCTATAATAAAATCTTCTTGTAGGGTGGACATCTCTGGGTCTCCCATTAAAACTTTTTTGATGGCTTCACAACCCTGTATGTGTCCTATTGATGTATACAGTGATGTTACATCCCAACTAGCCAGTATTAAGTCATCCTTCCATTTGAAGTTCTCTAATATCTTAATTACATCCGTTGTATCTTTTAGAAATGATCTTTGAGTCTTAGCGTACTTTTGAAGGAAGATGTCTATATAGGCTGATGGATTTTGCGTGAGTGAGTTGATACCCGAGATGATCAGCCTACCGGGTGGATTGGTTTGTGATTTGTGTATTTTTGGTAGGTAATAAAACACAGGTAATATATGGTCTTCTGCTTTTAGGAATTTAAATTCTTTTTCATTAATGATACCTGTTGCTTTGCCTTTTTCTAATAATACTATCGGTTATTTTTGGAATCCTTTTGTAGGGTCATGGTCTAATTTTAAGTAGGTATTTTGGTCTCCAATGAGTCTTTTTACTTGTGAAATGTAGTCTATTTTGTTTAGTATGACTACACTTCCTCCTTTATCAGCCTGTTTGATGTTTTCTTTACTGTATCTTCTGTTAGTTCTTTAAGTGCTTCTTGTTCCAGTCTATTTAAGTTGTGATTAAATTTGGCCTTTCTGGTTGTTAGCTCTACTAGGTCATTTTGGATTAATTGGTTGTTTAGTTGTTTTTTAGATCAGTGTGAATAAAATTCTGTGTTGGAGCCTCTGGTATGCTCGGTAGAACAGTCCTAGGGCTCCCCCAGTTTCTGGTTTCGGCCTCTCTGTTCAAAAATAATCTTTTGACCGTTAATTTCCTTATGAATTTTTGTGCGTCTATGAACAAATCAAAGTCACTCGCATGAAGGTTGGTGCGAATGTTAGACCTCTCGCTATAACTTTTTTTTGGTTGTCTGATAATATTTTGGTACTAAGGTTAAAAATGTTTGTTTTCCCTACCTTGCTGTTTTTTTTTCCTCCGGATTTAGATTTTGTCCCTCTATTTCCTCTTCTTCATATTTTTTTGTTGGTTGCTACTGTCTCTACTTCCCTTAAGGCTTTGGTCCCGCTGCGTCCGGCGGCGCGCACGGCAGCGTGCCACCAGCCCCTTTCCTCCAGTCTGGAGGTCCCCGCTGGCTCCTTCCGACGTGGCTGACTGCGTGCTGTGACGCGTCAGCCGGCCGATGCTGCAAGCTTCTGGTGATCAGAAGCGCTGACGCGTCACGTGGTGCAGCAGTCAGCCAATAAGGAGGGAAGGGAGGTGGCTACGGGGAGGGAAGGGAGGCGGCTACCCTGTCTGTGCAGCCGTGCATAGAGCCCCCCCCCCCCTCCTCTGGTGCCCGTTTCGCAGGCTGCCCCTGCTCCGGGAGGGGAGAGAGGGGGGGGGCTCCGGGAGTGAGAGAGGGACCGACGGGGGGGGGGACACACAGCACAAGAGCCCTCGAGCCCTCCGCTCAAACCATGCCCCTCCCCACCTGCTCAAACCACGCTCTCCCCGCCCTCCCCGCCCCCAGCTCCCGCTCCCTACAGACCGCAGGGAGCGGTTAATTGCCTCTCCACGCAGCGTCTGTCTGCAGTGCGGGTGCGTGGTCAGAGGCAGCGGGGCCTTAGCCTTAGGGGGAAGAATTGATTGATTATCTCCCTGATAGTGGGAGACCTCAACTGTTCTAAAAAAAAAAAAAAAAAAAGACGTGTCTCGCAAGTCTCTGAGGTCCTCATATCTTTTTGGGGTGTTTTTTCTCTGCTCTCTCTCCTATACTCTCTTCTTGGTGAATATCTGTCATCTCTCTTATTATAATTCTTTTTTTTATAATTGTCATAATTTTGTCTTTGGGGTTATCTCTCTTTCTTTCTGGTGTTTCGTGCCTATCTTTCACATAGGATGGATGGTTACTCCATTTAGGCTTGTTTATTTGTGATCTATCTTTGTTTCTCTCTGATTGGTCTCTCTTATTTATTTTTTGTTCTTTGGTTATTTTTTTATTATTCTTGTGTACAGTACACGTTCTTTATAGTCTTCCTTGTCCCTTTTGAACTTTTTAATTTTTATTGTTACAATATTTTTCTCTAGTATATCAATCTTCTTTTGGAGTTCTTTATCCTTTTCTTTAATAGCTACCGTCTAGTCAAGTGGGCTAAGTGTATCTTTAATTGCATTATTTTTTTCATCTGGTTCATCGAGATGATGTTTCTTCTGTTGTCTAATAATAAGTCTCATTAGGTCTTCTGACCCTTTATCTAGGATTGCGTTCCATTCTTTAATGAAGCCTTCATCTTCCAGGTCAAAAGAAGGTTCCTTCTCTAATCTAAGGCCCCTTGGTATCCTTTTAAATTCTATATATTCTAAGAATGTTTTGTCCCACCACTTCTTGGTGTCTTTAATAAGCAGTTTTTCAAGTTTCGTGAATTCAGTTTGAATTAAATTTGTATTATTAATAACTTGTGGTTCATCAATTTCAATTAGTTCTTTAAGGTCTAGATGTCTGGCTAGCCTCTTTGAAAATACATTACTGTTGGCCATATTTGCCTCTTAGATCTCACAGCACTAATGTGCGTAGAAAAATGCTGCAGATCAATACTGTTTGGGTATGCTGCCCTAGGCTGTGTTTATAGTGGAGAGTGACTGTGCTCTCCAGCGCTGATGCTCACCTCTCGCTTACCAAGCGGCTGCTTTTAATGTTCTTGCCCATCCGATAGAGCGTGTGCTCTAGTAGGCGGGGCTTGTGGGCAGAGGTGGGTCGGGAGGCGTACCTGACAGATGTCATTGTGCAGCGACGTCTCCACAGGGTGTGATGTCACAGTGCAGCGACCACGAGGAACCAGCGAGGCACAAAGAAAGTGAGGCAAAGAGACAGGCAGCTAGCCTAGTTGTGGCATTAATATTCATTATATATATATATATATATATATATATATATATATATATATATATATATATATATATATATAATGCCATTGTCAAGAAAGACCAAGAAGCAGCTATGCTCATCTTTATCACAAACATATTGTGTCCTGTTTTTATGTGTGTGTGTCGTAGTGACGATTGAGTGCAATTCGGTCACTCTGCTTGTTTGTGTGTGTTGGTGTCTGTGTCCGCTATGTGGCCACATCCTATGTCCCTGAAGTTTCTATATAAAAAGAACATATACATTGAACAACAAAACAGTACAATGTTTTTTGCAACGCAAAACTGTGTAAAAAATAAACAGTACAAACAAACCCCCCTCTTGTTCCCCCGATGGGTCAGTTTGCCCCCCCACCCCACAGCAGCCCGTTTGCCCCCCCACCCCACAGCAGTCCATTTGCCCCCCCACCCCACAGCAGCAGCAGCCCGTTTGCCCCCCCACCCCCCATCAGCAGCAGCAGCAGCCTGTTTGCCCCCCCACTCAACAGCAGTCCATTTGCCCCCACAGTAGCAGCTGCCCGTTTGCCCCCAACCCCCAGCAGCAGCAGCCGTTTGCCTGTGCTGTTCTCTGTGCTGTGCTGTTCTCTGATTGGACGGCAGTGGGTCACGTGACTGCACCTCCTCTCCAGCAAGCACAGAAACACAGATTTGCCTGTAGCTGGAAGCTGAGCGAGGTTCAGCAAGCGTGAGCAAGCAAGTGGAAGCTTTCACTCAGATAGGCACCATAACATATAATGGGTCTCTGAATATATGCTAAGCGCGCTTCAGCAAGCACTATACAACTATAAACACAGCCTTAGTCAAATGGGGCTGGAGGCTGACTTGAAGACAAGAGATAGGACTACTCGGCGCTCACCCAAACACAGTTAAAACCAGTATAGCAGCACCACCTTGTGGTGTAGGAAATTACAACAGCAGGTGATACTCAACTCTAAAACCAATGTTAAAAAATGAAGAGTGGAAAGAGTGTATTAAATAGATACACAAGCGAAAAAATGACAAATAATGAACAAATAAATAAAAGCTGTATCAATAACTCAACCTCTAAAAAGAAACAGCCGGGTTCCTCCAGGAGTAGAGGTACAAGAAAGGTGAGGGAGTTTGTTGAAGGCAGCAGGCCACTATGGGTTAACCGTACTCCAGGCAAACTATGGCTGCTGTAGTGATAGGTGAAAAGTTGCTGCTGATTGTAGGAAAAGCAGAGTCTTGACAGGGAAAGAAGACAGAGAACTGATGGTGCAATATGTTTAAAAACGTTTTAATAAACAATGCACACAATAAAAATTCCCCCTGAATGGACACTTACATTTGTTTATGCCATTCAGGACATAAAATGGTTTCTTTGCTGATGCGAAAAGCCTCTTTTTCATCCAACTCTGGGTACCGGTGTGGGTCTTTGCCTCCTTGGTGGCACTCCGTTCACCGCAGGGTGGACAGCGGGTGGGCTCTCTATATGCTAAGAGGCAGAGGTGCCAGATTGGCATATGCCCCTTGACAGAATCCAAATCGGTACCCACCCGGCTTCAGCATACTTGCAAATCAGTGATGGGCTGGCAGGAGAATTCCCACGCGCTAATTGGTTGTAGTAGTTTCTGAATGGGACTCTAAAACCTATAAGAAACCTTGCAGACAATCAGGACCTCAGATTCCAAGCGCCAAACCATAAGCGGCAAATTCACGTAACAAAAATGATGCTCTGTGAGAAATAAACGCGAGATGGCTTCAGAGATTTTACTTAAGAAATGTTCCAAGTCCCGCTTTTCATTGACGTAGTGGTTGTGGCTGGTATTGCATGTCAAATTGCGTTCCAGGACTTTCGTGAGGACCTCCCGGTCATTGGAAAGGGCTCCTACAGACGTTGGTTGTTAACATTTCGTTCCAAGAAAGATTTATTTTGTTAGCCCTGTTCCCAGTAAGTGTGTTTTCAGTGCAAATTGTGTTACATTAGTCTAATCGTGGAATAAATTACAATTTACAGTTAGGTCCGGAAATAATTGGACACTGATACAAGTTTTGTTATTTCGGCTGTGTGCCAAAATAAATTCAATTTATAGTTAAATAATGAATATGGGCTTAAAGTGCAGTCTATCAGCTTTAATTTGAGGGTATTCACATCCAAATTGGAGGATGGGTTTAGGAATAACATCTCTTTAATATGTAGCCCCCTCATTTTCAAGGGACCAAAAGTAATTGGACAATTGACTCAAAAGCTGTTTCATGGACCTGTGTGGGCTATTCCTTCATTATTTCATCATCAATTAAGCAGGTAAAAGGTCTGGATTTGATTCCAGGTGTGGCATTCGCATTTGGAGGCTGTTGCTGTGAACCCACAACATGCGGTCAAAGGAGCTCTCAATGAAAGTGAAACAGAGCATCCTTAGGCTGCAAAAAAAAAAAATCCATCAGAGAGATAGCAGGAACATTAGGAGTGGCCAAATCAACCGTTTGGTACTGTAAGGAATCGGGGACCACGTCCCTCGCGGCGTGACCCCTCCTTACCCACTACCAGTACTGCAGCGGCTGCTGCCCCCGCCCCCCGTCGCTACCCATGCCGCCGCCCAGCGCATACCTTGAACTCCGCCGCGGCCGCCACCTTGGATTCTGATGCTGGTGTTACAGAGCGCGCGCTTCCTTCAAGGATTTATAGCGCGCCCATTATGCTGTCTCCGCCCCCTGCTCGGCGTGGGAGTCTTCACCATGTCTCCAGCACTCTCAGCTGTACTCTACTACTTCCTGGTCTCCCAGCCACTCATGAGGAGCTCCTCGACACGCCCCCGCCATGCCCCTCGTCCGGATTTGTCACTGCTGCTTTAAATATCCTGCTTTGCTTTCACTTCCTTGCTCTGCATAGCTCCTTGCTACCTGTGTTGCCTGGAACCTGTGTCGTGCTCTCTTTGTGTTTATTTCCTACAGCTATTGATCCGGCTCGTCTGAATACCCCCTCTGGCTCCTGAACTGGGCTTTCCTACAGACTACTCTACCTCTAAGACCCTCGGACTCAGCTACGGATTTTGACTACGGAACTTTCTATATCCTCGGACTCGGCAAGTACTTGACCATTCTTTATCTACATCCAGTCCTGACTACGCCACATCCTGGACACGCCCCCTCTGATGTCGGTGCGTATACTCTACATCCCACCTCAGTACAGGGGACTGGTCTGGTCTGCGGGCTGCACACCGTGACAGGTACATTCTGAGAAAAAAAGAACTCACTGGTGAGCTCTGCAACACAAAAAGGTCTGGACATCCACGGAAGCCAACAGTGGTGGATGATCGTAGGATCCTTTCCATGGTAAGGAAAAACCCCTTCACAACATCCAGCCAAGTGAAGAACACTCTCCAAGAGGTAGGCATATCATTATCCAAGTCTACCATAAAGAGAAGACTTCACGAGAGCAAATACAGAGGGTTCACCACAAGGTGCAAACCATTCATAAGCCTCAAGAATAGAAAGGCCAGATTAGACTTTGACAAACAATATCTAAAAAAGCCAGCCCAGTTCTGGAACAGCATTCTTTGGACAGATGAAACTAAGATCAACCTGTACCAGAATGATGGGAAGAAAAAAATATGGAGAAGGCTTGGAACGGCTCATGATCCGAAGCATACCACATCATCTGTAAAACACCGTGGAGGCAGTGTGATGGCATGGGCATGCATGGCTTCCAATGGCACTGGGTCACTATTGTTTATTGATGATGTGACAGAAGACAGAAGCAGCCATAAATTCTGAAGCGTATAGGGATATATTGTCTGCTCAGATTCAGCCAAATTCAGCGAAGTTGATTGGACGGTGCTTCACTTTACAGATGGACAATGACCCAAAACATACTGCGAAAGCAACCCAGGAGTTTTTAAAGGCAAAGAAGTGGAATATTCTGCAATGGCCGAGTCAATCACCTGATCTCAACCCGATCGAGCATGCATTTCACTTGCTGAAGACAAAACTTAAGGCAGAAAGACCCACGAACAAATAGCAACTGAAGACAGCTGCAGTAAAGGCCTGGCAGAGTATCACAAAGGAGGAAACCCAGCGTTTGGTGATGTCCATGCGTTCCAGACTTCAAGAAGTCATTGCCTGCAAAGGATTCATGACAAAGTATTAAAAATTAACATTTTATTTATGATTGTGTTAATTTGTCCAATTACATTTGAGCCCCTGAAATAAGGGGACTGTGTATGAAAATGGTTGCAATTCCTAAACGTTTCATACGATATGTTTGTTCAACCCCTTGAATTAAAGCGTAACGTCTGCACTTCTATTGCATCTCGGTTGTTTCATTTCAAATCCATTGTGATGACGTATAGAGCCAAAATTATGAAAATTGTGTCAGTGTCCAATTATTTCCGGACCTAACTGTAACTATATTGTGTGATTAAACAGCGCACCCAGCTATTTACAGTCACTTCTGGAAGAACGTGTCCGGTTTCTCACCACCGGGTTTTTTTTTAACTCACTATGTAAATAATGTAAACACTAAGAGATTGATTCATGTTACATTTTTATTTATTATTTTTTTGTTGTATTCTCTATAGAGGTAGCTTCGATGACCAGTCTTCTATTAGTCTGAGTATAGCAAGTACAGCTCAACCCCGTTATAACGCGGTCCTTGGGGTCCACAGCCCCTAGACCACGTTATATCTGGGATCGCGTTAAAAGTTCACCGGCAGTCATATTTTTTTTAAACCTCCATTTTGCCGCGCGATGACCTTACCGGCATCTCTCTCCTCACTTCGTAGAAGCTTTACTCTCTGCAGCCGTCCACGTGCTCTCCTTCTCTCGTGTGTAGTCTTTTTTTTAATTTTATTTTAAACATTCAATTAAATGCTTTATTGACTAATGGACACACACAAATTGAAGATTAGTACATTTTGTATTAGACACATGCAGGAATTGAACTCAGGACCTTCCACTACCAATGCCATATCTCTTACCTCTACACCATAGGAGAGTATACTCTGATCACTGTTAAGTTCATTTCTAGATGTCAGTGATATCACACAATCAGTGTGGTGTAGGGGTAAGGTTTGCTTAACTAGCATATGAAAGGTCCTGGGTTCTATTCCTGTATGATATGGTATAATTAAAAATTTAAATAATGATTTATAAATAATTATTTTATTTTTATTATGTTGTATAATTTATAAATGAATAATAAATAATAATAATATACAATAATTAATTATTTATTAATAATTATTAATTAAGTATTAAGTATCAATACTGAATACGTATTAATAATTATGATTAATGATTAATGATTAAATAATAAATTAATAATAATTATTACTTTATTTACTAATATGTATTATTAAATATTAATAAATAATAATTATTAATTATTATTGATCATTAATTATTTATTATTAATTGATTATTTATTAATAATTATTAATCATTAAGTATTATTAATTGCTTATTTCTTAATACTCATTAATAATTAATATTATTTATTTATTATTAATGAGTATTAATAAATAATCAATAATAATTAATAATTATTATTAATTAATAATGTATTATTCATTTATAAATTATACATGGTCCTGAGTTCAATCCCTGCATGTGTCTAATACAAAATGTACTAATGTTCTGTTTATTCTTCCCCACTGCACCCCTTCATTGGCGATTCAGCGCTTCTATGATAATAAGGTCGAGCGGTGAGCCTTCTCTTTTCTTTGTATATCTGTTACTCCGTGTATATCAGTTTGCAATTTGGGGAGTGTTTTATAGAGGTGGAAACATACACCCTATTGTATAGATTACTGAATAAACATGGTGTCACTTTGCATACAACATGTGTGTGTATTCTGCCTTTGACACCAAAGGAATGATGCCAAGGTTAAAGGGACAAGCATTATACACTTTGATTCTCACAAATATATGAATAGCAATCATTTAATTTCCTGATTTGTGTTTGTCTGACTGCAACTGTACGCAAATGCATATTCATGTACTTTTTAACATTGTTATTTTACTATTTTATTGATATATTTTGCCTAAAATTGCAGGTTCATAATGAAAACTATTTCTGTAACCCCATGCAGTCTTGAAGAAATTACAAAAGTAATGTATAATTTAAAATAATACGTATCTACAGCAGTGTTTCCCAACCGTGGTTCCGTAGCACCCTGGGATTCCGTGAGAGGATGAAAAGATTGCCTTGGGTTTTCCCTGTTCTCCCAGAGCAGGGAGAGAGCAGGGCAGTTTCCTCTATCCTGATTGGCTACTGCTGGGTATTGCAGTCAATCAGGAGGAGGTGTCAGGGGCCTGTGGGGTCAAGCAGAGGAGGAGGAGGAGGAGGAAGCAGCATGGACAGTAGAGAGGTGAGGCTGTGTGTCTGTCCTGTGTGTATTTGTGTGTGCATGCGTGTATTTTTTATGTGGCGGTCCTCCGTGTGTGTGTGCTTCTGTGACTGTCCTTGTGTGTGTGTTTTCTGTGACTCCCCTGCCCCTTCTGACTCCTGTGACTCCCTGCACCCTTTGACTGTCTGTCTCCTGTCACAGTCTTTCTGGCCTGTTTTTTTGTGACCCTGTCTGTTGTAGAGGATGCCTGAGCAACTGAGCACTGTGGTTAGGGGTGTCCCAAGAGAAAAAAAGGTTGAAAACCACTGGTCTACAGTGAAGGACAGGTAGAAAATTGATTTCAAATATTGCCATAACACTTAAAGTACAGCTTTGAATCATAGTTAAACATCTAGCCTCCCTTAAGCACTCATTCCTCTAATAAATCATAAACATATACGTTGCATATACAGTATGCAAAATGGGAATAATGTATTGATGCAGCGGCTGTTATCCGAACATTTACCTGGGTACATTTTGTGTTGTGTTGCGCGTCGGTTGCGATATATTCACAAGTTTTGCTGCTGCAGACATAATGGCCCATCGGATTAACACACCAGGGGTCGCTGCTGTGTGAGTCCTACCGGGACCTTTCTCTAATAGACGCGCAGTAAGAGGCTGAATCAGTCGCTCTATCTGCATGCCTCTCACAGGGGATCGCGGGGGGTTTATTTAATTTTAAACATTATAGTAATGTAGCAGGAGCTGAACCACATCGGTTTCAGGTCCGGGGACCCCCTACTTCCCGAGATTCAGGCCCCGTTATGGGGTGCCGGTATCTCCTAGTATGCATGGAAATGTCCCGAAACATTTCCATGCATAGGAGATACCGGCAACCATGCACACAATGAGATACAGCCTGGGGCCTGATTAAACATGTGGTCCTTCCCCCCTCCCCCCCCCCGCCCCTCCCCCTCCTCCTCACAAGCTCAGGAAACTATACTGCCTGGGATCGGTCAAACAGTTTTGTTAGTAATACTCTGAGCTGGCAATAAGATTTATAAATTAGGATTTCGCAGAACAAATATTTTCTAGCAGGGGTGCAAAAAAAGGTTGGAAAGCACTGCTCTACATGAACCATTACTTTTGTAATGCCAAATGTAACACTGCATAATTTGTTACACAGTAACTTGAATTAAAAAAAATAAAGTGGTAAGGATACATTTTGCCTCCTGAGCATGTCCTGTTCTCCCTGCTGCCATTTTTTGCATTAAAAATCATTATTAATTTCTAGCATCAAAGGTAACCATTAGACTGCACTGGACTCTAGGAAGAGGTTCATCTTAACCTCCCAGGCACTTCATTTTTCCAACTCTTATGAACAAAACATCAGATTTAAAAAATAAAAACAGTTGGAAAGGGCAAAAAGATAAATGCAAAAAATGCTTCTTTAATAAAACTGTTGAATTTGTTTCCTTTTCATTTTCACATAGTAATTTTATTATTTTCTTACTTTCGTAAAAGCTCTGTCTACTGTATATATACTTTGGATAAAAATGTAGCAGTTCATATAAATTAGACCAATCTTTATTCAAGTGTGAGTGGGAATCATGGATCAATGTTTCATTTTCTAATTGGCATTAGTTTGCGGAGTGTGCTGCTTCCGCTGTGTATGAAGATCAAGTAGCATCTGAGTTAAAAACAGAGCACAACCAGAACAGAAAAAATGTCATGATCAAGGAGTAATTGCCATAAAAAATATATTTATTTACTCACATGGATTACTATTGGTCGAAACGCACCCACACGCTTCGTGCCGTTGTGCTCTATCACACCTTGATGGAATGTAATGGCGTGAAACGCGTAGGTGCGTTTTCACCTGTAGTATCCATGTGAGTATATAAATAAATATATTTTTTATGGCAGTTACCCCTTGATCCTTGATTGTTTTTTGTTCTGGTTGTGCTCCGTTTTTCACTCAGATGCAACAGGTAAGTCAGTAGCCTTTAAGTGAGTTGCCCCTCTAAGAACTATTTGTGATATTGCCTAAGGAAGTTTGTTCCTTGTGCTGCATGATGTGGGGATCCTTGGGACT
The DNA here is from genome assembly GCF_040206685.1 of Ascaphus truei. Classification (NCBI taxonomy): domain Eukaryota; kingdom Metazoa; phylum Chordata; class Amphibia; order Anura; family Ascaphidae; genus Ascaphus; species Ascaphus truei. Next base: position 213,950,109 of record NC_134486.1, read on the forward strand.
TCATTAGGCGCTTATTCCTCCCAGCATATCATAATTGGATTTATAACTTGGACAATATAAGGCAATCCGGACATTACATGATTTATATGTTTATGCTCATAAGGAGTCTGAGCACCATTCTACACTGGACTTTACCTTTTGATTAATGGCAATTGTACTGTATGTCAAGGCTTTTCAGTTAATATGCTCCTGATTTTGGTACAGTACTAATACATTGCATAGCTTTAATGTATTATATTTCTAAATGTATGGTTGATTTTTGCAAAAGGTCTATTTTAAACCATTGTTTCTATTTATAGGAAGGTGCTACTACATCTGGCGGAAAACGTTGGGTGTCACAGTGGGCAAGTCTAGCATCTAATCATACGGGACTGGACCAGGATAATGGGAGACTTGAATCTCTTGTGCATACTTCACTTGACAATGGTAATTCCTTAAATGCCATTTTGTGCTTTTAGGGGGAAAACACGTTTCTCATCATTATAATTGCTCACTAAGATAATTATATGCAAAAACAAGTGGTGTAACAAGTAAACAAGTGGCTCATTAGCATAATGTTAATGCTTTATCTTCAAATAACGCAGCCGTTATTCACACTTTGTCACTGAAATAGGTCTTTTGATAGAGCAATAAAGAGACTAATTTAGTAGGGAGTCAATTTACTTATATGTTACTGCTAAATAGATAAACCTATGCTCTATGTGATAAATACCTGCGGGAAATATATATATGTATGTATGTATGTCTTTATATAGTGCCATTTATGTACATAGCACGTCAAAGCAATGATACACGTGACATAATAATATAACACATAATGGGAATAAGCTCTTGAGGCATAAAAGTAACATTTGGAAAAAGGAGTCCCTGCAAAGAGCTTACAATCTAAGTGGTGAGTATGAAGAACATACAGACAGTAGGAGGGTGCTCTAGTAAGTGTGTCTGCAAGGGGTCAAGGTCGACGTCTGAGGTGTATAGTATCAGCCACGGAGCTACCCATACAGTATGCTTCATTAAAGAGGTGTGTTTTTAGATGGGCTTTAATGGTGGAGAGAGAGGGTGCTACTCAGATTTTGAGGGGAAGGGCATTCCAGAGGTGTGAGCAGTGAGTGAGAGGTTTTAGACGGCAGAGGGCTTTAGATACAAAAAGGTTAGACAGAAGCCATTCTTGAGCAGAACTCAATAGTCAGGATAGCGTATAGCGCGAAATTAGGGCTGAGATATATAATGAGGGGCAGAAAAGTGTATAGTGTTAAATTCAGTGGGAGAATTTTGTGTGATACATGATTTCATAGGAAGCCAGGAGAGGAATTTCAGCAGGAGAGAAGACTGCAACAGATTTAGGAGAAGGTAAAGTGATTCTAGCAGCAGCGTTTAGTATAGATTTAAGGGGAGACAGGTGAGAGGCAGGAAGGCTGTACAGTAGAAGGTTACAATAGTCGAGGTAGGAGAGAATGAGGGCGTGCAGTAGAGCGACAGAGAAAAGGGCAAATCTTTGCAATGTCACGGAGGAAAAAATTACCTGTGTAAGCTACATTGTGAATGTGGAGAATATGAGAGAAGAGACAAATATTTAAATCATTTTTTAAAATATATTTTAATGTGCATATTTTTTTTAGGTATTTTAGATCTGTTCCCGGTTATCTTTTCTTGTGGAGTGTAGGTTAATCTTTTTGGAGATATACAAATAAATGGACGCCCTACTAAATTGGTCTCCATAGCAAAGAAAGTCATTTTCAGTGTCTGGATGGGAGTAACGCCAGAGTTAGGTACGACTTAAATAATTTAGCATTATTTCTGGACATTAACCTTAACAGAGCTTAATGAATATAGAATGAATATAATATAGACTCTAACTAATTCGTTCATTTGCATCTCCTTTAGAATAACGGGCATTATAAATAATGCTATTCTTTTTAAGGGAGTAAAACCTTGATATTGTCCCGTTATTTGCTATTGTGAATACAGCGTTACTATTAACATACATTAACTTGGGTTAACCTCACCTACAATATATGAGCTTAGTAAATCTAGATCTTAGGGCCAGATGCACTGAGCTCCATTAATCAATTTAACCTAATGTTACGTTAACGTTAAGAGATGGAAGTTTGGGGCTTCAACAATCGGGGAGGGGGAGGGGGGGGGGAGAAATAATCGAAAAGGAGATAACTAGCCTCCTCAACTCCATTGATGACTCCCAAATCATCAAACTCTCTGACTGAGTACTTAATCCTACTCATCATCGTACTACCAATGGGCCTTTTCTCACCCACTGCTAAATTAAATTGCTTCGAATGGGTAAAAGATTGAAATCTATTTGCCTGCAAGTAACTCCAGCATACATTTTATATAAAGAAACGAAGAATGGAGCTAAGAAATACACCGTAATCAATCTAATCGTTAAAAGCCAATGATTATTTACACTTACAAGATGCCATCTCCATGCTTGAAGACAGTGAGAGGTTCTAGGGGTATGCACCATTCACGAATCTTACAGTAAATCCGAGTCTGCTTTTACACCTTCATTTGAACTATAAAGCAAAAAGCAGGATTTTCAGCGCTCGTGCTGCAGTTGTTTCGTTAGGAATAATCCCTGTGCTGCTCGTGCATGGAGCGTCTCCCCAGAGGCTCCCACTTCAGAGGTGATCCCCCCTCGAAGGGGGGGAGGACACCCTGAGAAACAGAGAAGAAATAAATGCACAAAAGCGCACAAGGGACAGGATTAGTATTAATTTATTAAAACAAACACATAAACAGCTGAGGGGATCCAACCCCTCCTCAGCTCAATGAATTAACTGCCCAGAAATGTAAACCATATATATGGTCTCTAAACATAGAATGCTCTAACACAGTAAAACATACACAACAAAAACACAATCAATGTAAAAATAATAAACAGAGAGAGTACTAACAGCCCAAGGGAGTTGAGATAAAAACCGCCATAGAGAGCTATAATACTGCTGACAGGGGGAAGCGAACACTCACACTGAGGCAGAGAAGGGGGACCTCTGATGGCCGTACAGGATCCGGATCACGGCATCAAAGGAAGATGGAAACAACCGCCTCTGGAGCCTCAGGCAAGCTCCGTTTCAGTCTCTCAGCAAACACGCGCAGGATGACCTGTCGTGACCTCTACGCGTTTCGCACCACGTGCTTCGTCAGGAGGTCACGTACAGCGTCATCTGCGCGTATTTGTAGGGAGAAGGGAATCAGTCAGGACGGCCCCCTTCCGACGCCAGACCCAATGCCCTGAACTATGTGCAAACATAGAAGTATTCATCAATCATGTCACAAAGAATCTGGTGAAACTTCCATGATGGCTTGCATCAACTACTCATAATTACTCATTGACTCACAATGAACAACTAGCTCTTAAGGAACAACAGGATGACCCCAATATTGTCATAAAATCATCTTACAAAAGGGGCAAGAGAATATGAGAATGCTCTCGGATATAAATTGTTACCAGATTCTAGACTCTGATCAAACTGTACGTTTTGTTAAGGATTTTATTACAATACTTATGAATGGCCTTGATCACATGGTCATTCCTAAATGCGTATACGACTATATCCTAGGCAGTACCCCACATATTGTGGCTTTCTACTGTCTCCACAAGGTGCATAAAGGAAAGATTCCCCCCTTCAGGACGACCAATCGTCTCTCTGGACGTAGGAACCTGACAGAAAACGCTAGACCCTTTGTTGACTTTGTAGACTGCCTTTGTACCTGCAGAACAACAAGGATGCACAAAGGAGACTTAACGGTGTCTCTGTCGACAACCATAAGCGCTTGGTCGGCCTTGATGTGGAGTCTCTGTACACAAACATTCCACATCATACAGGTATGGAGGCAGTATCCCATTTTCCACAAGCTAAGGGTACAAACTTCAACACACTATAAGTTTGTTCTACAACTGCTAGATTCCGTCTCATCACGTAACTATTTTCTCTTAACAACTGCATCTATCAACAGATCCAGGGTACAGCAAAGGGCAGCACTTTTTGACCCACATATGCTAATCTGTACATTGGCTGGTGGGAGAAAAATTTGGTTTTTGATGAATCAATGGAGGAGTATACTCAGTACATAGATCTTCGGTGTTGATATAAAACGACGATAGTCTAATCCTGTGACGTGGCTCTAAGATTAGCCTCCAATATTTCGTCGCTCTGCTCAACACTAATGATCTCAACTTGAGTGAAATTCAAACATAATCACTCAACTTCCTTGATCTAACCATTTAGCGAGAGAAAAAGGGTAACCTACGAACAAAAACTTTCCGCAAGAGCATTGCGACTAACGGTCTCCTAAGAGCCGATGCACACCACCCATTATACCTGGTCCATAACATACCAGTGGGACAGTTTTTGTGGATGTGCAGAAACTGTTCCACCGACCAGGATTTTGAGTAGCAAGCCACTCAAATTACCTTTCAGTTTATGGCAAGAGGTTATAGTAAAATCTGCATTAAAAATGCATACAAATGAGCAAAGTCTACCAAACACAATGAACTTCTTGCAATGAAATTCCAAAAGCACAATTACACAATCAATCTAAACTAATCAGATTTGTGGAGACATATAACAGATGGCATCATATGAATTCCATACTTCAAAAACACTGACATCTCCTAGATAAAAAAGGATCTCAGACAGGTCTTGAGACCAAACCAAACTATGGTCAGTAGGAGAGCCCATACCCTCAAAGGACTATCTAGTCCACAGTCACTTCACTTTTCCACCTATAATGACATGACTCCCCAATAAACCACAGGGGTCATTAAATGCAAAGCCTGTCCCTTTATGTTAGCATGAAAATATTTCTCAAACTGGAATAATACCAAGCAGAAGTAGAATCCCATGGGGGAAAGGTGAGTGATGCACTGCTGAAGAAAAGAATAAGGCTGTATTGCTCTTAAATGTATTGAAAATCTCGAGCACCCCTGCAGTAAGGTAATGCAGGGGTTAAACCAAACTATCTGGTTTGTTGAGGATAGAGAGAGTGGGTAAAGGGGGTAGTTGCCCCCCACGAGGGTAGTTAGGACTCCTGGGAGGGTTGCAGATGGGGTTAATCCCTTAATTTCCTTAGCGGTAGTGACCGCTAAGGTAATTAAAAGGGTCATCGCCTCCCACAAACCCCACGGGAGGCCTAACCACCCACCCTGGGGCAACTAACCCCTTCACCCACCGCCTCTATGGCCAACAACCCCCCCCCCCCCACCACCCACCACAGGAATGGGCAAATGCCCTATTCGCTAAATATGGCTACTATTGCTTTTGCCCATTGAAACATACAGTAAAATACAAATTACATGAATAAATGTTTTACTTACACCTGCCAGGATGAAGGCCTCCTCTTCTTTTTCATCTTCATTCTCACCGTCATTGAATAAACAAAGAGCTAATGCCCAACCATTTTAACACCAGTAACCCCCTTAATTACCTTCACAGTTACTACCTCTAAGGTAATAGACCCGAAAAGTCCCTCTCCAAACAAGAGAACAAGCTCTTTCCCCATATTTCCACAGCTACTCAATGTGAGTTAGCTGCAGTATGGAACCAGACTGGGACCCCCATATATCCAAAATAAGGAATGAAGTATGGTTAATATGCCATATGGAAAAGCTGACGGGTATCATGATTATTGCGTGGAGTTCCTAAGGGTGTGGCAGCCATGGTTGGTCTCCGCTAGTATCCAGGGTCTAAATGACCGTACAATTATGCTCAAGATACATGAACTCTGGTTGAAATTTGTATGAGTATACTGATGCTTCTTTTTTTTCTTCTTTATGTAGACTACTATATGGTGTAATGTCAGAACTATACTCTTCCACCCCCCCCCCCCTTTTTGTTCCCTGCAAGGGGGTCAAGGGGTTAAACTCCCTTTACAGGGCAGGAAACAGCACTTTTGTCGGGTTTCATGCAGGTGATATGTGAAACCCCTGATTGAGCAGGGTGTAAAAGGCAGGAAATAGCTGCTTTTCAGAGTCCCTGTTGGAGTCTGTTGAGGAACACAGACAACAGAGCTCCCACCCGCAGGTATCCAGGCTTGTTGACCAGAGGGTGTTGCCTGGCAACAATGGGGAACCAAAAGCCCCACATAGCAGAGAAGCCTGCACGAATAGGGCAAAAGACTTACTGGGAGCAGAAGGACTTTGCCACCTCTGCATCTTAAAGTGCCTTGAGAAATAGGAGACACCGGTCCAGAACACACAGATACGACTTTCTATATTGTTCCCTGGTCTTGGTACTATTGTCTTAATATATTTTGGGGTTTGTATCCAGCTTAGCTGGCGGCCCAGTTAGAAAGGGCCAGAGTAATTTTTATTTAGTTTTCCTAAAGGGAATAGGTGTTTGTTTTATAATTTCGTTTTGCTTAAAGGGACAGTGCACCTATTGTTAAGTTGTTTTTGTGGAGAATAAAACCACTCATTATTATGGTTTAGCCAGAAATGCATGTGTGGCCTCTTCTCTGACCTCGCCTACAGGCCGCTTCGTCACATATTGTGTAAGAAGTGGGATGCAGCGTATCCTGAGGTCGGCAGAAGAAACGCATGCAGAGGGCATCAGAATAAAGAGCCACAAATCCAGGCAGAAAGACGAGGATCACTGCGCTGGATAAAACAACAAAACCAGGCAGCACAACAGACGGTGACCCACAAGCGGTACTGATTCTGGTAGCAGAGAGAACAAAATGGTTACAGACATTGACCCACGAGAGATACTGATTCTGGGAGTGAAGTCTGCACCACCAGGTGTGTGAGGAGAAGAAAGAAAATTAAAAAAAAAAAACCCAGCAGGCTTTCAAAATGGCTGCGATGAAGCAGTGAAACAAATACTGATTGACCCACAAGCAGTACTGATTCTGGAAGTAAAGATTGCCACACCGCATAGGACTACCAGATGTGATTGGAGTATATGCAAGTAAAGTGTGAAAGAGTTGATGTGAAGCTGCGTTGAAGCAGGGAAACTAATACAGACGGTGACCTACGCGAGGTACTGATTCTGGAAGTAAATGCTGCCACACCGCATAGGACTACCAGAGATGATTGTAGTATATGCAGGAAAAGTGTGAAAAGGTGGATGAAAAGTTTTAACTGATGTTTTGCTGAAGTTCAGGCTGCACAGCAACCGCAAGATGCAACAGCAAAATGCCCATAATATGTATGGAGTGCGAGGACCCAGGGCACTCGGAAGAGGCGTGTCCTTACGTTCTTGAGTATGAAGAGTACCGGCAGTATGAGGAATATTGTCTCCAGCGACTGCAACAGGAAGCAACACGTGATGGGCGAGGAGAAGATTTAGAAGTTTTGAACAATGAAGGTGAGCACAGTACTGCTCATGCCTCAGAGCCTACCAAAACAAAGAAAAAAAAGAGTCAAAGGAAAGAAGTTCGCAACTGACAGCAGAAGTTACAGAAACGGTTAATGATGAGCCTGCGACATCAGGAAATCTCAATTCCGAAGGGAACCGAGATGTTTTGCAGCCTGTAGGGTCTGGCGGAATTTTCCTGGGAATGACAGAATATCCGGTGATGAAGGCGTGGATTCAAAAGGAGACAGCAAAGGAAAAAGAAGAGAAAAAGATTTATGATTCCTTGAGCCAGGTTAAAGATGCATTGCGAAGTGCCAAGCATGACTATGATCTCCTCCACGAACAGTTTGTTAAAGAGCAAGAAGCCAAGACTGAGCTACAGAGGGGTCTATCCGCAGTGATCGCCAAGTGTATAACTTTGGAGAAGACAAAGCATAACTTGAAGAGCGAGTTCCAGGACATGAGGACTAACATTATGCGGTCAAATGCAGCTGCTGCCACCAGGGATGAAGAGACAAAGGCTTAATTGGAAGTCTCTCAGAAGGAGATTCACCGTCTCACCGCAGCGCTGAATTTATATGATTACGCCCTTGAAGAGGTTGGGCAAACTATTGTGACTGTAAAAGAAGAGAAGAAAAAACCTACAAGAGAAGGTTTCAGAGTTGACTGACCAGGTCAGTGAAGGAAATGTGAAGAAACAATTGGCCCTGGAAAATCTAGAAGTGCAGCAAGCACTGCAGAAGGCAGAGAGTGTACTGCAAGAAGAACGTGTCTTCTTGGCGCAGCGCACACAATCAGAACACGAGCTGCAGAGCCAGCTGCAAGGTCTGTGTACGAGTCTGCAGGAGGCCAAGGAGAAACAAGCAGATGCTGAGGAGAAGCCGCAAGTCCTACAGGAGCGTCTGAGTACCCAGTTTATTCCCTCAGAGCAGCATGAGGAGCTGAAGGCCATACTGAGCATAACCAGAGCATTTCTGGAGGAGGAGCTTAGAAGCCAGGTAACTCTGTATGAGAGGGAGCATGAGGCGGTTCAGAAACTAGAGCTGGAGGAGCAGAGAGGCTGCTCCATCCCCAAAAGGCAGTATGCCCAGGAGAAAGAGGTGTGGAAAACTGAAGCTGCTGCGACCCTAGTGACGAAATTGACAGAGCTGCAAAATATGATGGAGACATTGATGCAAACTTGGAGCAAGCGCAGGAAAGAGGTGGTGGCTCTAACAGAAGAATTGCAAGATCAAGCTGAATTTTTCAAAAATAAAATGGAACAGCTCTGAAGACATTGGAGGTCAAAGATAAAAGAGATTACAAAACTTAGAGACACTTGGGGTACAGAAGAAGTCAATGGAAAAGATGGCAATAGAATTCCAGGATGTATGCAAGAAACAGAAGTCTCTCGTTGATGAACTAAACTTGCTGCAGAGAGAAAAAAGCATTCTAACACTGCAGAAATATTACAGAGCTCTTATCCAAGGAAGGATGGAGAGAGAAAGGTATCTGTGCAAACGCTCTGCGACTGTCATCATACTGACTGCCAACACAGGGATGAAGGCATGTCAGCAATATCGCCAGAATTAAAGCAGCCGGCATTTTTCAGTCAATTGAGAGAATGCAACAGCAAAGAAAAAACAAAAAAGAAGAAAGCGCAGGACCCTCATAGTGCAGTAAATAAAATAATCTTTCTCCCTCCAGCAGAAAAGAAAGATTTCCCAAAAGCTGCCGGTCTTTTTCGCCTTCACAATTCCTGCCACCATCTTGAAGAAGGCGAAAAAGACCGGCAGCTTTTGGGAAATCTCTCTTTTCTGCTGGAGGGAGAAAGACCTGGTCTTTCTCCCTCCAGCAGAAAAGAGACATTTCCCAAAAGCTGACAGTCTTTTTTGCCTTCACAATACCTGCCACCATCTTGAAGAACCAGATTAGCTATTCTTTTCCTTGGCTTCTGCTAACCTGCCAACACAAAAGTGTCTAGCCGGTGTATCGAGTGACTTGGTGTGGAGACAAGCAGTGCCCAGGAGATTATTATCCGAGGAGGAAACCCTTGATCTCGTGCAGCAGTTTTGGGAGCGTCTGTCCTTTACTGGTTATTATACCTACATGCTCATTTTATCTTTTATTCTGAATTCACATACATTACCTTACTTATAAATTGATTATTTTATTTACTGCACTATGAGGGTCCTGCGCTTTCTTCTTTTTTGTTTCTCTATTTAGCTGGTCTTACCTTGACCCCAGGTTCTGTAATGTTTATTTAGTTTCCCTAAAGGGAATAGGTGTTTGTTTTATGATCTGGTTTTGCTTAAAGGGACAGTGCACCTAATGTTCAGTTGTTTTTGTGGAGAATAAAACCACTCATTATTATGGTTTACCCAGAAATGCATGTGTGATCTCGCCTGCAGACCGCTCTGTCACACCCCCCATCCTCAATTTTTTTTCTGTAATCCCTCCTCTTTGTTGTACCCCACCCTCCCTGCAAAAAAAAAAAACAATAATGAAAATTGAATTTAAAAAAAAATCCTGCTGCAACCCTTCCCAACAGGCCTATTTGCCCGCCCTGGGGCAACTACAGTACACCCTTCATCCACCCCATTAAAATACCAGTTACCTATTAATTACCTTAGCGGTTGTAACCACTAAGGAAATTAAGGGGTTACTGGTGTTTTAATGGTTGGGCATCGGCCCTTTCTTTATTTAATGACAGTGAGGAAAACGAGGACGGCCTTCATCCTGGCAGGTGTAAGTAAAACATTTATTTATGTACTGTAATTTATATTTTATTGTATGTTTGAATGGACAAAAGTGCTAGTAGCCATATTTGGTAGTTGCCTTAGGGTGGGAGGTTAGGCCTCCTGGGTGGGTAGCAGGAGGGATTAGCCCCTTAATTACCGTACAGGTTACTGTGGCGAGATACTTGTGCACAAAAATGGAGAACACACTTGGAAAGATGGAATTGGAATTAATTAACTTAAATATACTTTGCATATCAAAATAAGCAGATATCTCAGTTGTGTTCCTTTATGTGTACAGGTGTGTCTCCACGTGTTGTATAGAGGTTTGTTTACTGTGGTATATAAGCAACTATTCCCCCTCAAATCCATATTTCAGGGTCTGAATGGGAGTAACACCATTTTTGGGAAAGGTAGACGTTATGTGAGAGTCATGTTTTGCGAAACTAACCGAATGCAGTGTTAATTTAACTTGTCGTTAAGCCTATGTTAATGAGTTAAACAATGGTTGTTATTTTCACATATAATTACATTTGTAGATATGCTTTAAACTCAGGGAATATAACGTCTGTTACTAATTTTAGTAACCTGATGTTTTTTTCCTTGATTTAACATAGCGTATTGTATCTGGCCCTTAGAGCCTTATACCACCATCTGCTGACAAAAAGCTGTTGAATGCATTTAAAATCTGATAACTTGCTGTCAGGTATTGTTACATTGTACAATATTGTGTGTTTTAATTTTTTTCACTGCATGCTTCAAAGCATCAAAATAAACAATTGAATCAATTGTTGAAGATTAATTTTCAACTAATAACATTTAAGCTTCAGAAAAATTTATAATAAGAAAAATACAATAATACTGACGTTCATTGAAGCAAAGTGAAGATATACTGTATAACATTATATCATTTTGTGAATTATAGAAATAACAAGGTAAATAAAGGAGAGCACCACTACATCTGTGCTCAGTTCTGTAATCTAAATTCTAATCGACAAAAATACAGCTTTCCTGAATTTACTGTAGTTCTTAACCTCATTTTGTCAGATAAAAATTAGATTACAGGAATTATACATTTTTCTTATACCTTGGACATATTTCGTTTTTCCCTAGAGAAAGGAAATCAGTGCAATTTGGGTTATGCTTCTACAGTAATTTATTACAGTGTGTAATGTGGGTAATGTATAGAACCCTAAAGTTGTATTGGTAAAGGACAAGTATATTGAGCTACTATGATTTAATTTCTAATCTTTTCTTTTTTTAATATCCAGACATCAGTGAATCTGGAATGTCAATTAGAAGTAGTGGATCAGCAACATCGATAACTAGCCAGAATGATCGTAAAAGAAGAACTTTACCACAAGTTCCAAAAGAAGAAACTAAACGAGAAGTTTCTAGAACTAAGATTTCTCATCACAGATCAGAGGTAGGAGAAAAACAAGATACAGAACTACAGGAGAAAGAAACACCTATTTGTGTATCCAAGAAAGAAAAACAATGTTTGTTAGAAACCAAAGGTGTGGCTAAGATGGGTAGACCTGTTAATGGTGGTTCTTTAAAAGTAGAAGGTGATTTCACAGTCTATTCCCAACCAAGCAAATACCAAGGCTCAGCAAAAGAAAAAGATGACACTGTTTTGGCAATCTCTATGGTAAAGCAAGGTATATCTAAAACTCAGCAGCACGAACAGAAAGAGAAAAATCAGTGGACACCTAGTCAATTATCGACCACTAAGCACATTTCTGTCCAAACCAGCAAAGTTAAAGAGAAGTCACCAAGGCAAAGTCCTTGTATTTCACAGAAACCTCTAGAAACGATTTCTAGCCACACTACACATAAAACAGAGGTAAAAAAGAAAACTGAAGATGTTTCAAAGAGCCATATCTTGAAATGTGTTGAAGCTGATAAAAAGGAAAATGCAAAACCACTAGTGAGGCAAGGTAGCTTCACTATAGACAAGCCAAGTACAAATGTGCCGATAGAACTTATTCCACGTATCAATAAACAGTCTGGATCATCTCCAACCTTGGCTTTTACATCTATAAATAAAATAAGAGAGAGAAGCGACTCTGTAGACACTGACTGTAGCATGGATACTACACTCCTTTTGAAAGACACTGAAGCAGTCATGGCTTTTCTTGAGGCCAAACTGCGGGATGAAAGCAAAACCGATGAAGGCCCAGAAACACCCAGCTATACCCAAGACAATTCAATATCACCTGAATCAGATGTTGATACAGCTAGCACCATTAGCCTTGTTGCTGGCGATGCAGATAGAAAGTGTCCACAAAAGCGAAAGAGCTTCAGCAGTCTTTACAAAGAGAGATCCTCAACTACTTCACCTTCCAGAGATCTTCCAAAATCCTCTGCATCACTTGGTAGGGAGAAGATTGAAAAGAAAACAAAAAGTCGTGTTCCTGAAGTTGGAACTAGAACTGATACCCGTACAGTATTGCAGACGAGTGGAAGAGTTAGACAGCCATCTCTAGATTTAACCGATGATGATCAAACGTCTAGCTTACCTCATTCTGCCATCTCCGATATTGTATCATCTGATCAAGAAACTTATTCTGGAAAGGGTTTTGCAAAAAGTCACTTTAGCACAACCGATGAGCTATTGCATTCTAAATCGAACAAAGCCAAAGCTACTGCATCAACAACTGTTGCAGCCAATAGATCAATCACTCTTCCGAGGCCTCGTCCGACAAGAACCTCACTGTTGCGTAGATCACGTTTAGGCGAGGCCTCAGATTTTGAAGTTGGGGATGCAGATAAATCATCTGTTGCCTCTGAAGTATCAACAACTAGTTCAACATCAAAACCACCTACTGGTAAAAAATCTTTCTCAAGAATTGATTTACTTGCTCAACCACGCAGAACAAGACTTGGTTCTTTATCAGCACGCAGTGACTCTGAAGCAACAATATCAAGAAATCCTGCCTCTGCTCGTACTCAAGAGTCTGTACTTAGAAGTGGAGTAAAAACTTCCCCAGCAAGCGAAGGTAAAGGTTCACCAAGAGCCAGAGCTAGCAGCATTTCTCGTCTATCAGATGCTAAAACTAAAATGATTGCAGCAACACACAGCTCTCCACCAGGTATGTGTAGTATAATTGTTTGATGCAAATATAATTGAAGATTTGTTTAGAAGTTGTGATACATTTTAGTGGGTCAAAAAGAGTTCTGATGGGATTAGTCTGTATAAAGCTGTCTTAACCGCAGTGGTCTCATGTTCATATGTACTAAAGATGCGAAGTTATGAAAACTCAGCAGAAGCCATTACACTTAAGAAGAACTCATAGATGTAATAATTATCTTAATTGTTCATTAAAGCATAATTCCCCCCCAGAAAACTATGACATATTTATTATGCCCCCTAAGCATGTCTTGCTCTTTATAAATTTATAAAAAAAATATATAAATGTTAGTGCTAAAAATGTGGATTTTCTTAATCTAGCATCAGTGGTCTAAAGTTACCATGGTAATTTTAGCTTGAACTGGGTTATGGGGAGATCTACAGTTTGACCTCCCCGGACACTTAATATGTGAAACATATTTATCTACTGATATACAGTAACATATAAATATAGCAACAGATTTTACAAATACATCAGTGTTGGAAAGGGCAGAAAGAGATCTCTTCAAGTAAAAAAAATGATCAATGCACATTGCTACTTTGAGCATTGAGCATTATTTTACCCATGGATGACACATAATAACCTGGTGTCAGTGTGTTTCCATAGGATTCAGTTACAGGGATTATGCAGAATATCACTGCATATCGCACCAGAGGGGAACCTTGAAAGATCTATCATAAATTTACATCACTCAAAGTGGATACCAGAACTTTAGTACTGTTATATAAAAGATTGTGTACTTCAAAAATGAATTAAGTGAACAAAAATAAAAGATTGCAAATCCTAATGTTTCATCCAAGTTTTTTTTAGGTATTTTTTTTCTAGTCGTCCCCCCCTCCCCTGTTATTTTGGAAAATGTAAATAACATCAATGATAATGTTGAATTTCTTAATTATGAATCGGTGTTAGATGGAGAGACAGGAATTCTCAAAGTAATATTCCACATGGAAGTTGAGCTCTTTCTAGATGCAGAAAGAAGGATGTGGTGATTGTCTAGGACGTTTGGCCGCAGCCAAAATACCGCTGGAATTCTGCTGGCAGGAATTGTCGCAGGACATTTCGCTTTGATGTCCACCACGCCCAACAGCCCGCTCAGACAAACCAAGTCTGATAAGTGCATGTTTAAATGTCCTGTGCAGGACCATTGCACTACCTGGCTTGTCGGAGCGTGTAGACTAAGATGCCCCGACGTGCCATCTTTAAATGTCCCATGCAGGACATTTAAAGGTGGCGCATTGGAGCAGCCAGTCTAGGCAGTGTTGTGGTCCCGCTCAGGTAATTTATACATGCACTGATCAGACCTAGCTTGTCGTAGCGGGCGGTCGGGCGAGGCAGACTAGCTTGTCGGGTCAGGCACGCAGTGAAATGTCCAGCGTCGAGCTGCTCTGCGACGACGTGTCCTGGCGGTGGAACACTGGGGAGATTTTGGTTGCGGGCCGCGGCCAAATGTCCCATTTCATGTGGTGATGCTAGCTTTGAGATAAGACATAACTATATTACTTCTACAGTGTACAGTTGTGAGTTGTTATGTCTCAAGAAGGACACAAACAAAGTACAAGTGGTACTAGGAAGTACAATTTAGTGAATCAGAAAAATGAAGTACTGCCAATATCATAGCAGGAAGATAGGTCATGCCAAAGAGACAAATTTCTCTCTTTAAAAATGATGCACCGTGGGATACCATTTTTCAGTAACCGAAAATACTGACACAAAGATCCTATTACAAACAGACAATGTGGCCCATGACTTTACACTGAATGTAAGAAGTAGACCGTTTATTGTTGTTTTGTGCTTAAAGCAGCAGTCCTTGGGGATCACCATTATTTTACTTTTAAGAGATCTCCTCTTGCCCTTTCCAATGCAGATGTAAACAAAATAAAAACAGATGCTCCGTTCAGGAGGTAAAAGTGGTTGAAATATTGGGCTGATTCTACAATATATGTGCCGACGTGTCCGATTGGGCCATTTTCTACATACAGATGTAGCAAGACTTACTTTACTCTAATCAGCGCTGCGGGCGAAAAAGCAAGCGGCTGTGGCTCTTAGGGAAAGTGTCTGCTGCGATCACGCTGTAGGGGGCTCATGCTTCCAGATGGGACTTCCTGCAGCATTCATCCATCCAGGCCGCTATCGTTGGGGTCGCGGGACCACAAGCTGTCGCAGCAATGCGAACGGTAAGCTTTGCTACATCTGCCTATACAATCACACCTAAGGCCCACCTGCACTAAGCTCTGTTAGGCTATTTAACCGAATGTGAATATAACGCCTATCCGCTAAATGGAATAACCCACCGTGAACCCAGTGTTACTGCTTGAAATAACATATGGTTACAATTTTTCAGACCTCCGTGCTAATGATATGCAAAAGAGGGGGTTCCCAGAGAGAGAGAGACCTAATATACTAGAGTCCCAAGGGACTTCTATACCTTCCCACACACCTTTATACAATATGTGAAAAGATACCTATGCACAAAAAGTAACTCCATATATTGTATAAAGGTGTGTTCAGGTAGGTATATAAGGATATTAAAATATGATTCCATTGTGACTTTTCATAGTGTTGTGTTGAAAGTGTTTCCTTTATGTTTTTCTGTGGGCTAGTTTTTTTGAGGGAAGATGTGTGCTACCAGGAGTTTAAATATTTACAACTTTTGGGTAGTGCTTTCGCCATATTTAAAGTAAGTAAGTTTATCCATGATCCATGATCTAATCCATGATCTTTTGGTATAACCTGGAATGCTGCTGTAATATATTTTGCAGTCATGAAGTTACATAGTTGTTCCTCAGACAGAAATCTTTTTTTCGTTTTAATATACACAAAGGTTTATATCCAAATAATGTAATAGTTGTATGACTAAACTAGGTGTACAATAATCAAATTGAGTTTGACAAACTATTTTATACGCAGACCATTTCCAGCTTCTTCCTGAGCCAGATCCTGAGGTTGAACCTTGGAGTGGTAGAGTACTTAACATTATTTATTTTCCTACTGTAACACTTCACATCTCATAAATCTTTAATATGCACAGTATAAGAATCTAAATATTGTACAGTGTAAGAATCCAGTTAAACTAAAATATTTTAGTTAAGGCTGCCATGGTGTTAAGTAAAAGTGTTGAAAATCGTAAAACATAGCATTGCTATTCTGCATTTCTAAAACATGCAAAGTTCTGGGGCTATATTTTTATGCTACCGTATGATTCACACAAATATATAATAGCATTATACAATGAAATAAGCATGCTTCTATGTTTATCACCATTTGGATGTAAAATTATGGCAATGTAACAAACTATTCTAATTTGAGATGAGTTTAATAAACACGTGTGATGAATTAAAAGGCTCTCGGCAAATTACTGTGATTACTAATCACTGTACAAGAATAATCTGCATTGCTCAACCAAGTTTCATCTTTCTCTATATTTTTACTTGCACAAGGTTCTTTTTAGTTTTTAAGGTGTTCGTACATTAACACTACATGCGTTGGTTTGCTTAAGACTTGGTGTGGCTATTGTCTTATGTGTGCAGTGTTGTGTTCTGGAATCTATAGGTTTTTTTCCCCATATGCTGTTTAAAAGAATATAATTAGTCTTTCCTCTTCTCCCCACAACACATAAACCATGATTAGTGAATTCCCGATGGAGGCGCATTCCTCTAGAGTATGCTTCCACTTCTGAAGATGAATTTGGATCTAACCGTAACTCTCCTAAACATACTCGGCTACGTGCATCTCCAGCGATTAAGAACCCACGGTTACAGGCCACTGGAACTAACCCCATGATCGCAACACCATCAGCAACCTTACATACCTCAACATTTAAACATAGAGTTAAAGAACAAGAAGATTACATCCGTGACTGGACTGCTCATCGGGAAGAAATAGCAAGGTAAGATGGTAGGGATTGTTTGAAGTACACAAGTGGTTATGGGGTTGATCTCTCTCCTTTCTCATTTTTCCTTTCCTATATCTCCACACTTCATTTTCTTTGTTTTTGCAGGAAGCTTGGCTGTACTAGACCCTACTAATTAAGGAAAAATACTGTGTAGCGATGTTTCCCCTATCCTCTGGGAGATTTGCCCTGCTACCAGGTGTGTAGTGCTGGTACCTGCTGGCTTACAGGATACTGAGTTGTCCGCCGATGGTGTTGGGGACATCAGGACAGGATTCTGGGGTAGATGATGGGTCTTTATCTCATTGGTGTCAGCGCCTCCATCTCTTGCAGGCTCCAGGGATGTGAAGGCAATCCCTGCAGGAGAACTCACACTACTACCCCCTGATAGATTGCACTCACAAGGCAGGAGTATATTTTATAAACAGCAACTTCTTTATTGCAACAGGCATTATATACAGCATACCATGAACACTGCATACACTAGGCCTCCAGCCTCCGGATGGTCCCTGCACTCCCACCCCTGGCCATGGGCACCAAGGGTGGACCTTGCTCTTCCCTGACTCTCTATTACAGTCAGAGGTATGGTACTCACCCCCACTCTCCAAGGGGAGGGGACAGAAGGTGACAGCCCTGACCACCTCTGTTGTGATACCAGTCTCTCTCAAGAGGGAGAGACAACTGCCTAAATTTACATGTGCAGCCCCTCATGTACCGAGGGGGAAGGTCCAAGTTCTGAGCCCCTTATTGGGCAGAACACAGGCCTTAGCCCACCTCCTCCCCTGTCACTAAAGGAAGCTGCTGCTGGTGGGGAAAACCCTGGATTGGTCCTGACACTACCTGCACTGTTACCAGGGCCTGTGTGTCAGGTGGGGCAGATTAGTTGCCAAAACAGGTATGGCTACACTCTCCCCCTGATGGAAATCCAATGCCACACCTGGAGCCAAATTTAGTGGTACTATCCTTTAGATGAACAACCTGCAAATACATAATAATAATTTATTAACACACTCAGTATTTGGCAGTTAATCTCATACACCTTAAACAGTGATGAAGTATTACTGGTTACTCCCAACATGGAGAACCTTATACCCCCTCAATAATAGTGAGAAGGATCAGGCTTTTTATCAAGCTACCTGTGTAATCAGGAACCGTTACCGAGAACATCCTCTTAGGGTTTCTTTCGGACAGGTACTCTACCCTGTCCATGTAAATAGATCTGCCCACTCACCATACCCCCATTAGATATGTGATCATATCTTCTGATTGGAAGACAGAATGTCAGCATTTAGATCTGACATGCCCTTACGGCATCCTCTAGCCATTGGTCCCTGTTTTTCTCAATCTCCTGCATAATGGGCTCAGGAACATATGGATTCTCAAACCCATGTGATTGTCAGTACCTTTTGAATCACTAATCTCTCAGCCCTGCTGATTTTGGTCAATTTACGGCTGCAGGCCTGTCCTGGTAATACCCAGAATAAAGGTTTCTGAGTGGGCTTTTCGTTGAAGTTAATAACTAACCCAGTGGGTTCTATAACACTTGATCTCCTGTTCTCTTCTCCTTATAACTTCGGCAGTCTCATCTGCGGAGAACACTCCTTCTTCCCACCAATGGTCAACTATATCCCCACTGATGAGTAGGAACCTGGTCCTGTGCGTATAAGGGACGTACCCCTGGAACATAGGGTCCCACCAAGGCAATACCCGTGCTGCAGGTACAGCCTGTGCCACAGAATAAGACTCAGAGGTCACCTTTGATGAATACCCCTGATATTTCAGACTTAAAGGAAAGCAGTTGACCCTCCCCCAAAAGCGGATCCTACTGGTGGCAGAAATCTCGCCATCTGACCCCTCCTCAGAGTCAACCCAATCTCTCCTGTCTTGAGAGGGTCTGAAGGTCTTCTTACTCTTCCTGGCTTGGGATGTAGTTTTCTTTGGCCCAGCAGCAGTTTGTGGGGCGTCAAGGGTTAACGGGGGTTAAGGCCTTGGGTTTCTTAATGTCTAGGTAAGAGTCCACTGTCTTAGTCCTACCCAGGCCGGCTACGGTCTGCACCATTAAAGTGTCCTGATCCGCAGGAATCTTACGGCCTCTGCCCCTTTCTTGGCCATAGTACCTTTCAATCTCAAGGTTAGAGAGGGCGGTACTCACCGGAGCGGGTATAGTTGGTTCCTCGTCCGCCCCGGCGGTCGCCTCCAGGAGGACAGAATCTGCCTGTCTTGCGAAATCCGTATAGATGTCTTCATCCTCCTCCCATACCGGAAGTACATTGACATCCAGTCTCACCGGAAGGATGCTGCTGTCCTCGCCGCCAGAGAAGGTGCCGGCCGGTACCTCCTCACCGGAAGAATCCGTCGGAGCCTGAAGAGAGTAAGGGAGAAGATCCTCACCGCTCCACTGGTTCTCTGGATCGGACACAGGTACAGCCATCGCCTCGTTGGGAGCCATCACGACCGTGGCTCTCCGCTGCTCGGGCCGCACCAATGCTCACCATGATGTCATTGTTGGTGTCGACTCCGCTGTCGCTCAGCACCACAGGTGAGTGGTTCCTTCACAGCATCTTTGATCGGATACACCGGCTGGCGCATCACCACAGACACTCGACCGCTGCTGCCATTCGATGAGGGTAGAGACACATCTGCGGGGGAAAGGTATCAGAGCATCTCTCATTCACTGGCGGCTATTAGCAGGCAGCGGTCCCGCTCCTGTGCCAACAGCAGTAGCGGCCCCTACTCTCCCCGGGCAGTCACCTTACCCGGTGTTTTTGGTGTCGGTTCCGGCTTTGGAACCATGGCACACGGGGCCCCTGGAGCGTCCGCTCCCGAGGCCTTAGTCTTTCCTTTCTTTCGGGATGCCATTGGCAATTGCATCGGCGATTTTAGGGAAAAGGACCCACACCGAGGGCAGGTTGCTGTCAAGCTGACGTCTCCGTCAGGGAAGTCGCATCGCGGACAGATGCACTTCAAAAAGCGCTCCCAGTCTACCTCCTCTACCAGGAAGCCTGGTGGATCTCAGAGTTGGGGCACATTGTAGAAGGGCAGAACTTCGACTGCAAACTGAGCCAATCACCGTGCAGATAAGCGCAACCTCAGCTTTCGCGCCGAGCCACTCACTTTTCAGGGCGTGGCTTAGCTTAGAGCCAGGCCCTGCACAATTTCTGCAGGGAAAACCCTGCAACTTTCTGCAAATCCTCCATGTGGTCCCCGATTTTGGCGGGAAACCACTCCTTAAGCTGCTGCAACACATGGATAGCTGAGTATATACCCCAGGCTAGGCAAAACTCCCTCCATTATGCTGCACACAATAACCGTCCAAATTGAGTACTATTTGGTTCCCTGTGCATCAGCTGCTAGCAGTACAGTGGTAGTTCCTAAAACAGAGGTTCTTGGCACGCGCGATTCGACCACCCCTCCTCAGACACTACCCAGCAGTACCTTAACGCCACCCTGTCTGCCCTGACACTGCAGTCCCCTTTCAAAAGTTTCTGGGCCCCAGGCAACCAAAACACCCTCTCCAGGCGTCCTACATGTATCCGTCCTCAGGGTGACTTAGAACAACAGCAATTGCAATCTGCTTCCATACAGTTTACCCTTTAGGTCAGCTCAAGCTGCAGCTCCCTGGCGGGGAAGTTGGGCCCCTGTTATGGTAGGCAGGAGTCCGCTACACCTGGCCTCCCATCCTTCTGCAGTACTCACTTTGGAAGCATACCTTCTGGCTTACAGGATACTAAGTTGTCTGGCGATGGTGTTGGGGACATCAGGACAGGATCCTGGGGTAGATGATGGGTCTTTATCTCGCTGGTGTCAGCGCCTCCATCTCTTGCAGGCTCCAGGGATGTGAAGGCAATCCCTGCAGGAGAACTCACACTAATCCCCCCTCATAGATTGCACTCACGAGGCAGGAATATATTTTATAAACAGCAGCTTCTTTATTTCAACAGGCAGAATACACAGCATATCATGAACACTGCATACACTAGGCCTCCAGCCTCCGGATGGTCTCTGGACTCCCACCCGTCGCCTTGGGCACCAAGGGCGGTCCTTGCTCTTCCCTGACTCCCTATTAGAGTCAGAGGTATGGTAGTCACCCCCCACTCCCCAAGGGGATGGGACAGAAGGTGACAGAGCCCTGAACACCTCTGCTGTGATACCAGTCTCTCTCAAGAGGGAGAGACAACTGCCTAAATTTACATGTGCAGCCCCTTAAGTACTGAGGGGGAAAGTCCAAGGTCTGGGCCCCTTATTGGGCAGAACACAGGCCTTAGCCCACCTTCTCCCCTGTCACTCAAGGGAGCTGCTGCTGATGGGGAAAACCCTGGATTGGTCCTGACACTGTCTGCACTGTTACCAGGGCCTGTGTGTTAGGGAGGGCAGATTAGTAGCCAAAACAGGCATGGCTACAACTGTAAGAACTAGCATTTTAGGGTACAGTACAGCTGTGGTTACGTTAAAAACTATGGCCCACATTCACTAAAGTCGGCTATGCAGTTGCACGTGGGCAAACTTTGTTTGTATCCGCATGCTGCAAAACAGAATTGCAATTATTTCCATGTATGTAAAAGAGCAATAGCACAATACTGAATGTTTTTAATTAGATGAAGTGCCATTTTATATGTCTGACTGTTATGTGCATGTTGTCATATATCTAATGTGTATACATTAAAAAAAAATTAAATTAATCAGTTCTGTACTATGAGAAAATACCTGTAGCATTTTAAAAAAAAAAAGCAACTCTGAAATGACATTTTTAATGTAGTATAATGTAACGAGCATTTTTATTTTCTATAGCAACCATTTACAAAGTCACATCCCCTCCCTCTTCTGAAACAGGCTCTGGCACACCCCTTTTTTAGCCGTGCCCTCTCTCAAGCAGTGCACCAATTGTATCTAGTGTCTGCCTGGTCACATTATCATCCCTACAGAACTTAGCATTTTTGGTCTTCGTCTGCTGCACTGACAGTCATTTAGTGAACCCTCTAGCCAAAGCTTTGCCAGTCAATCACAGGAGAACAGATCGATCGGCAACCTAGCTAATTACTTATCATTGTGTGGATTGTATTGCTGCACATATTAATGAAGGGGGGGAGGGGGGCGTCAGTTTGGACTGCTGCTTTAAGCTCTATTTCAGGAATCTAGAAGCATTTCTGAAAAGGTAACTGAGTCACGTGTGGAGTATCACAGATCCGCCCTTGCCTTGTGTCATTTCAAGCACCCATTGCAAATCACGCCATAAAAACAAATACAGAAAGTACAAAAATACAGCAAATACTGTACGTACTGGAAACATACTAATTAAAACTGTTAAGGAAACAATCCTCATCAATCATTATATTCACTGATAGTGTCTGCAACACCTTAGAATACCAGATGATTAGCCATATTAATATTTTTTGGAAAATATTATTTTTAAAGGAGCCTCACATTGTGAGACCTACGCTTACTAGATCATTATTCATAGATTAAGAACTGCCAGACAGTCAATGAAGAGTACTCTTCAAGGGAATGGAGAGCTGAAAGGAAGTTAATTGGTCAAATGTGAAGGTGAACAATGTACAGTACCACCTAACCGTTCATTACATTAATCTGCAGGATACTGGCTACAAGAGAGTATTGCAAGGTTTGATGGTATGATGGTATAGATACGGTGACTAGACGTCCCGGTTTAGCTGGGACAGTCCCGGTTTTTAATAAGTTGTCCTTGTGCCCCATAAATTGTGAAAATTTACCAGTTTAGCTGGGACAGTCCCAGTTATTAATGAGGTGTCCTACCAGTTTGGGCGAGTAGGAGGAAAGCAGAGGTTGGAGGAGATCAGAGGATGCTAGCAGCGGAGCTGATCAGCTGTAGCCAGATGGAGGAGGAGAGCAGGGCGGCCTGGCTGCTTAACCACTGCAGATTCTGGGTAGCAGATGGCACTGCAGAGCACTCTTGGTTCTGTGTGTCTGTGTTGGTAAGTGTGTGTGCTGGCAAGTGTGTGTATTTGTAATGCATATGTGTGTTTAATGCATTATGTGCATGTATATGTTATATACTTAAAGTTTGTACAGTATATGTTGAATATAAATGTGTATTTGTTTATGGTATGTGTGTGTGTGTTAAACTCTTGTTGCATATTTGGTATGTGTGTATATGGTGTAGTGTTTGTGTGTATATAAGAGAGGGGGGAAGAGAGGATGGGGAGAGGAAGGAGAGAAGATGGGGGAGAGGAAGCAGAGAGGATGGGGGGAGAGGGAGGAGAGAATGGTGGAGAGGGAAAAAAAGCAAAAGGGGGGGGGGTGGGGACAGTTTGATTTAATTTATTTTCTAATGTGTTCTGGTTTTTACATTTGAAAATCTGGTCACCCTAGGTTTAGGGGAATCAGGATAGCAAAATTAATTGACAACATGTAGCATATTATATGCCATCTGTACTTTTAGAAGATGGTGTCACATGGAGTGCAGGGTAAAAGATTATATAGCGTATCCAACATATGGTGATATGCTTATTGTTGCAATTCCCCATATCTAGTACATACACCAATTAAATTCTACTCGTTCTTTCAAGCGATTCGGGGGCCACACAATTGAAAGTATGTGTTCACCTTGCTTCCTTCTGGAGCAATAACTGCTCACGCTCCCCACCCACACCACCCTCTTTGTAGGGGATCACATTGATGAAAATGCTGGACCACCGGTGCGTCTGAGAAAGAGTTACATAGAGTGCTAACACTTACTTTGAGAGAACACATGTTTTTTCCTATGTAAATGACTCTTCAGGGACATATAAGGATATGTATTATGTACTGTATGTACTTACGCATGTGCAAATTTTCCTAATCCTGAACTCTTTCCCTATGTGGGGATGAGAAAATGTTTTGCCCCTGATACCAATGTAGTGTCTGTAGTTCTAAATTGTTAAAAAGGTAGGAGTGGATAGAAACCTTTATGTTTCTCTTTCGTGGTTCAGCTCCAACCAGTTTATCTCTTAAATTCTATTGTCTCTGGCAGGCAAAAATAGTCTGACGTCACAGTTAAGTTTCCACAAAGTGGGGAATGCGACACAGGGAGAAAGAGAAAAACTTGCATAGAGCAGTATTGCAGGGATAACTGGATTCTCAAAGCATATGAGACCTTCAAATATTATACTCACAAACCCACAAGGTATAAGGGCACATCCCAAACAGTGGCAGGTGGGGATGGTAATGATGGTGTTGTTATACATTCGATCCAGCAATCTCAAAGAGGAAATGGTATCATGGTGCAGATAGTACTGAAAAGGCTACTTTATGATGTAATGTGACAACCCATAAGATTTAAGGCTTACATCAGTAAAGTAATTTTAAAACATTGTACGATTGTATGCTGTGACTCCCTCGGGTCGGGTGAGTCGCACTCTCACCACACTCCCCGGGACCGTCTCTTCTGGTGACCTCACTTCCTGGTTCAGTTTGCAGCCGCTTGGTAACCTGGAGGACGCTTTCCCCGGCACTAGACCTATCCGCTGGCAGACGACTCTACGTATTTCGTTACGGTGCAACTTTGTCAGAAGTCTATTGCCCCTATCCACACCTGCTCTCCTATTAAAAAAAAAAAAAAAAAACCTTCTACCAATGGTCATACAATTACTATGGTCTGATAGGTTGATTTCCCAGACTCCAGACCAATGGGGAAGGAAAACATTATCTGACATCTCTCAAATTATTTATATCCAGAGACTATTTGTACACATCTTAAATTGATTTTTTACATATTATTAGCTTTAATTCATGACTCACATGAGTCTAGCAAACTAAAAAAAAGTACATTGTAACAATAAAATATAACAATAAAAGACATGATAATGGAAAACAAGATCATAAACATGACAATCTGTAATATCGAAAAAGTCAGAATGTATTTATATGTATTTGGACAATGGTTTCAATATAGCCACACATTCTGATATAAAGATATACTGTATCAGTGTACAGTGTGTATATATACATATATATATATATATATATATATATATATATATATCAACAAATAAAACCACCATACATGAATAAGTGCACAAAATAAAATTATTATTAATAATAGGTGTTGTATATATGGGGCTAGGGCAGGAGAGTGGAAAATTGTAATTAGGCAGAGGGAATCGGCAGCTCTAATAGGGATAAACCAATCCCAATGTAATGTGATTAGCAGAAAAAAAGGGCGCACAATCCCTTTAGCCTAAGTAATACAAATTTTAATAAAAATCAGACATATACAGGCATACCCCGCATTAACGTACGCAATGGGACCGGATCATGTATGTAAAGCGAAAATGTACTTAAAGTGAAGCACTTCCTTTTTTCACTTATTGATGCATCTACTGTACTGCAATCATCATGACTGCGCATAACTGATGTAAATAACGCATTTGTAACAGGCTCTATAGTCTCCCCGCTTGCGCACAGCTTCGGTACAGGTAGGGTGCCGGTATTGCTGTTCAGGACATGATAACAGGCGCATGCGTGAGCTGCAGTTTGCCTATTGGGCGATATGTACTTACTCGCGAGTGTATTTAAAGTTAGTGTCCTTAAAGCGGGGTAGGCCTGTATACAGTTAAGTCCGGAAATAATTGGACACTGATAAAAGTTATTTCAGCTGGGTACCAACATAAATTCAAGTTACAGTTAAATAATGAATATGGTCTTAAAGTGCAGCCTATCAGCTTTAATTTGAGGGTATTCACATCCAAATTGGAGGAAGGGTTTAGGAATTACATCTCTTTAATATGTAGCCCCCTCTTTTTCAAGGGACCAAAAGTAATTGGACAATTGACTCAAAAGCTGTTTCCTGGACAGGTGTGGGCTATTCCTTCGTTATTTCATCATCAATTAAGCAGGTAAAAGGCCTGGAGTTGATTCCAGGTGTGGCATTCGCATTTGGAAGCTGTTGCTGTGAACCCACAACATGTGGTCAAAGGTGCTCTCAATGCAAGTGAAACAAGGCATCCTTAGGCTGCAAAAAAAAAGAAAATCCATCAGAAAGATAGCAGGAACAGTAGGAGTGGCCAAATCAACAGTTTGGTACATTCTGCGAAAAAAAGAACGCACTGGTGAGCTCTGCAATACATAAAGGCCTGGAAGTCCACGGAAGACAACAGTGGTGGATGATCATAGGATCCTTTCCATGGTAAAGAAAAACCCCTTCACAACATCCAGCCAAGTGAAGAACACTCTCCAGGAGGTAGGCATATCATTATCCAAGTCTACCATAAAGAGAAGACTTCACGAGAGCAAATACAGAGGGTTCACCACAAGGGTCAAACCATTCATAAGCCTCAAGAATAGAAAGGCCAGATTAGACTTTGCCAAACAATATCTGAAAAAGCCAGCCCAGATCTGGAACAGCATTCTTTGGAAACTAAGATCAATCTGTTCCAGAATGATGGGAAGAAAAAAGTATGGAGAAGGCTTGGAACGGCTCATGATCCAAAGCATACCACATCATCTGTAAAACACGGTGGAGGCAGTGTGATGGCATGGGCATGCATAGCTTACAATGGCACTGGGTCACTGTTGTTTATTGATGATAAGACAGAAGCAGCCGGATGAAGTCTGAAGTGTATAGGGTTATATTGTCTGCTCAGATTCAGCCAAATTCAGCGAAGTTGATTGGACGGTGCTTCACTTTACACACTTTACAGATGGACTGTCACGGGAGACCAAGACTTATACACACATTAATACCGGGATTTTAGACTGAGCACAAAAAGGTGGGCAAAATAATTTTTTATTTACTTTCAGACAAACGCACAAATCTTGCACAATTACACTTAATAAAAAAACTTACTGGGTACAGGGAATGAAATCAAATGTCCTTGGAACGAAACAGAGTCTCTGGGCACCCGTACAAGCATGCCAGTGGGTGCGCAAATTGATCCGTGTAACAGTTCCTGGCTAGGGGCACAAGTTGCCACCCCTATATCTCCGCCAAAAGGAAAAAGTTTGTTCCGTCCTTATAGCGTTTGTTCGGAAACCCTTAACTTGAATTCCAGAAGAGGGGCACGATCCTTGGTTACGATATCATTAAATCCTCACGCTCTGGAACCGCTGACGCTGGAACTTGGTGAATCCGATGAAATCTTCAGATGGAACTCCTAGGGACTGGGCAGCAGGCATGTTTATAGGGTTATGGGTCCTATACCTAACATGCACAACCAATCCCTCCCGTGGGAACTTTTCTCCCACCTATCCCAGACTTGCCAGTACCTTGCAAAGAGGGCAGAAGTTGCTTCCCGGTTTGCTTTGAGCATGTGCCAACGTGACACCTGAGCTACTTGGCATACCGGGCCCAAACTTCTACCTGGCGACAGCAAGTCTGGGGACTGGCCACAAGGTGTGAACAGCCCATATGTTGGACCGGTTCCTGGTACTTAACAATTTCCTGGCCGTCTTAACACCTACGGTCTTTGAGGCTTTTCAGCTCCGGACTTCTCTAGACACTGAGGCACTGACTGCCCAGGGTGCCTTTGAATTACGGAGATGAGAAATCCCTCAGTTCATATACCCTTAACATATTTACATGTTAAGGGATTTATTACTGGACTGACAGGAAAAGTTTCCTGTCTTTACATTAAAAACCAGCACTGAAACACACTTTATTTTTTTTATATGTGGTTTCTACCTGTATAAACAATATAAAACAAATATGTATGTGTGTCGGATTTCTTCAGCTACCTGGGATCCAAAAATTAAATTGCTAGCTCAATCCTAGTGCCGCAAATACAATTAGCACATTTCACATACATTTCTATCACTGCAGCTATGGACTGAGCTGCAAAATGGGGACAATAAAGATGGTGTAGGGGAAAACATGTTAGTGTAGTAGGTAGTCTTGTCCTGTAGGACGATACCACCACCCTTATCCGCCTGTCTAATAATGAGTTGACTACACTTCTTGAGTTCCTGAAGGGCAATGGATTCGCCCTGTGATAATTTATTATTATAATTTGTTTTTAAACACAATTTCTGTAAGTCATTATGGACTAGCGAGTAGAAGGTTTCTATAAAGTTACCCTTCGAGTAATATGGAAAAAAACAAGACTGAGCTTTAAATGGTGTCCTGATAATAGAGCAAGTATCTTCAATGGGAGGGCTAGAAAAGGACTGCGAGTCAAGGCTACAATGGTCATGAACAGACAGCTCCCGAAGCTCCAAATTGTGTTCTGATATTGGTCCATCCGAAACTTCACTGGCATTTGTATAAATTGGTATAAAATTACCCTTCTTTTTGAATAAAAAATGCCTTTTTAACGTTAGTTTGCGGATAAACTTATTGAGATCTACAAAAACCTCAAATAGGTCAGAGATAGTACTGGGACAAAAAGAAAGTCCCTTATTTAACAAATGGACCTGGTCAGCCGTCAAAACATGAGAGGGTAGATTAAAAATGTTGAATTATTCTATTAAAAAAATGTTGAATTATTCTATTATTTATTTTTTTAACTGATTTTTTCCCTTTGTTCTGTTGGAAATGATTATTGTATGCATGTTATAGCAATTATACTGTTGACTAATGAAATTTGAGCACGTTTAGTATTTAAATGATGTTTACTAAGGACGTCATTCCCCTGCCGAAGTTGGCAGTTACTGACGAAACGTGTAGGGTCTGACGTCATTGCGTTGTTCCCGCGGTTTTCCGCGTTGCTCTGAGGGGCACTTGTATATCGAAGGACTTGCTCCAGTGTTTGTGGTTTTATCAGTAGGAGGAGGGTTTGATCTGCTCCTATCAACCGCGCCTGGATCCATCTATACTGCAGCTGCTGTGAGCGCCGGCGTTTGAGGACGCTAGCAGCCTTCGGTGGCGTGTTTGCAGTTTTGCGGTGATAGTGAGTTTATATCGGAGGTCCCCTCTACCTGTCTGGGTTATTTCTTATCACCACACACCGAAAGATACCTTAATGTGAATGTTACTGTACCTTTGTATATCTTGTAAGTGTGTATTGTCTAACACACATCTATTTAAATAAATTGATATTCCTATATATCATTGAAGATAATGCACTAGGGGTGTGCGCTTTTTCCCCCCCTTTTCTATACAGTTATCTTTGGGGAGTGATTCTCCCTTGGATGCAGCAGACCCCCACTACTGGATTTGGCTTTTTGGCTTCCACAAACATCTCGTGTGGACAGTTTTTACTTGATTTATTGTCTCCTGGACTGGACTTTTTTCATTTCTGGTATTGTATTTCTTGTATTGGAGTGTTTAATTTAGTGCAGCTATATCTATCTGTCAGCGCTGTTTTGTTTTCTGTGTTGTGTGTGTGTGTGTATGTATATATATATATATATATTGTGACAGAGTCACTGACTCAGTAGGCTGGAATAGTGAATGGAGAGATGCTGCAGCCAGTACACAGAGCGTTAATCTCCTCAGAGAGAGAAAGCACAGCTGAAGACTGATTAAACAGGGGCTGAACTCATCAGTGAAACAAGTGCTTTAAAAAGCAGGATGTTGCTCACACAAGGTGAGCTTGTTTTTCCCCAGGAGGCTGGAGAGACTTCTCCCGGCTAGGAAACCCTAGCTGTTGCTCTGGTCCCCCAGTCCTGCGAGGAGCTTTGCTGCTGGGACCAACTGGGACCCCAACCCAGGATAAAGATAAAGATTGCAGCGAGCTGGACATAGCCTGCTCCCCGGAACCGGTGTTCCTGTTTGCTATTGGAGCTGCATTACAGATAAGACTTTATTATGATACTTATTTGTTATACTTTGTAGAGCACATATTTTGGGCATAACCAGATTAGCTGGCTGCCCTGTTAGTAAGGGCTCAAGAAGTGAGTTTGTTCCCCTAACGGGAATAGGCTTTATTTTCTAGAAAGTAGTTTCTTAAAGGGACAGTGCACCCGTACTTTATTTTGGTTGTGGCTAAGAAACCACTACAGTTTAAAGTTTCCCATCGGGTCTAGCGTCTTACTGACCCCGCCGCGAGGCCGTCTTGCCAAAGGTGGTGTCAGAAGTGGGATGCTACGCCTCTGGGGGTCAGTAGATGAAGATATGTTGAGACACTGAACTCAAGCAGAAAAAAAAGCGTTATTTTGCTGAAGCATTGAATTTACAGCTAGCAAGTGCTGAATGTAAAGTTTGCCCCGTCGGTTATGAAAGGATTGCTGTGTAAAGCTAATGCCTTTTGCTGAAGCGAGTGAATTTGCAGCTAGCAAGTGCTGTGTGTAAAATTTGCCCTGTCTGATATAAAAGAAAGTGAAAAGGAATTTTGGCAAAGATGTTGCCCTAAGAAGAACCCAGAAGGTTGAAACATTGTAAAGCACGTACAACTTACGTGTGTTGTGCAAAGTCTGCCTCGGCGGGTGTGAAAAACAAACAAAAAAACAGGGTTTTAAAATGGCCGCCGTCAAGTGTCAGTTTTACAATGTACATAACCATACAAAACAGTGTCCCTTCAGGCCATATTATGATTATGATGACGACGCATATGTGGCCCCGAAGAGAGCCGTACCCGCAGATGGAAGCAGCAAAAGTGACCAGTGTCCAGAGCGCAGGACCCCATAACCTTGGAGTCAGTTACCATGAATTCGGAGCCGTGCCGGCTAAAAGGCAACCAGGTGACCTGCTAAAGGAGACAGTATGCTGGGCCTGTCATGAACCAGGTCACACGGGGGACGTGTGCCCCACATTCTCAAATATAAACAGGAGCAACATGATGAAGATTGTCTCCCACAGCTGCAAAAGCTAGCATTGCATTGTGGGTACAAGCAAGATGTTGAAGCTGATACCAGTGTGTGTGCCCCCAGTACCACTGATGTCTCTAGAACTAATAAAACAAAGAAGAAGAAAAAGAAAAATATTTTTCAAGTCACAGAGGAAGTGACCGAACAACTCGAGCCTGCGATATCAGGACAACAGGCGTCAGCAAGCCACCGAGATGTGCTGCAGACCGGAGTGATGGGCAGAATTGTCACGGGAATGGTGACAAAGGAAAAGGAGCGAAGGGAAGCTGAATCCTTGTTCCAGGACAAGAAGGCCTTAATTTCTGCACTCCAAACTGCCCACCGGAGTTATGATGTCTTGCAGGAGCAATTGAGTAGGGATCGAGAAGCGAACACCGAGGTACAGAGGTGTATACTCCCAGCTATACAAGAGTATGAGGCTTTAAAGAAAACAGAGCGTCTCTTACGGAGTGAGTTGGAGGAGCTGACGACAAGTTTGGATAAGGCAAACACCGCTATTGGTACCATGGAATCAGAGAGAACAAGTCCTGACTGGAGGCTATGCTATAAGATGTCCCAGAGAGATGTGCAAAACTACATCAAATACTTAGAAGTTTCTCACCAAGAAGCTTGCGCACTCAAAACAGAGCTGGAGCTCTCACACCAGGAGGGCCACTGTCTAACTACAGAGCTGGGTACTTTGAAGAAAGCCAATGAGACGGTCCTAAGGGATATAGATACTGTGAAAATGGAGAATATAAACCTGAAGGAAGAGGTTTTAAAACTGACTGGTCAGGTCAGTGATGGAACTGAGAAGCTTCACCAAGCACAGATAGTGAAGATGCAATTGGCGCAAGAAAAATTAGAAGTACAAGCTGCACTGCAGAATGCAGAGAAAATGCTGGAAAAAGAATGCCTCGCCCTGGAACAGCTGAAGGTCACGTTGAGCGCCACAAGAGCATCGCTGGAGGCGGAGCTTAGAAGCCAGGTGACTCGGTGTGAGAGGGAACATGAGAAGGTCCAGAGACTGAAGCAAGAGCTGGAGAAGCAGAGAGGCAGCGCCATCCAAATGAGTCAGTATACCAAGGAGAAAGGGGCCTGGAAAACAGAGGCAGCAGCGATCCTAGCGACAAGAACTGCAGAGCTCCAAAAGATGAAGGAGGCGCTGATGCAAACCCAGAGTAAGCACCGGGAAGAGGTGAAGGCCCTGAGAGGGGACTGGCAGCATCAGATTGAAGAGTTGCAGATGCAGGTGGCTGAGCACGAGATGCAGCGCGTCAAGAGGGAGTAGGTGTCCGTCAGTCAGGTGGCCTGCCTGACATTGCACCATGAAACCGAGATGGCTGATATCCACAAGCGGCTGGACTACACGACCAATGAGGGGGCCCGGCTACAGCTGAAGCCGGACAAAGTCCGGGAGGAGCACCAGCAGCTGCAGGTCCAGAATAAAGAAACAGAGACAGATTTAAGCTTTGCTCTTAGTCTGCTAGGAGATGTAGAATCGCGACTCAACTCTAAAGAAGCTGTACTGGATGAAAGAAGAAAGGCAGGACTGCTTCAAGACCTGAGGAAGGACCTGGAGTCTGAGTGTACTGGCCGCAAGATGGCGAAGAAACAAAAGTGTGACCTAGGCAAGGAGCTCGAGGCTCTGAAGACTGAGCGGGACGCTACGTTGGACTCTACTGCTGCCCAGCAGGAGGTTTCTCAGATGAAGATGGAGGAAAAGCTTACAACCCCAAGACAGACGTTTGGGTCACTGAAGCAGTCCAAGGAAAAGGTGGCGGTAGAGATAAAGCAAGGGAGAAGCACCAGGAAACATGACCGTGATACCGTTGCAGTACTAGAGTCGACTTTCCACAAGGCACAGAAGGCGTGAATGAGGGTAGCCACTGTGAAGAGACAGTCGCGAATGAGATGGAAGTGTGCCCGTTATCATAAGAGGCGAAAGACCGCACAGATTGTCCAGTGACTCTCTCAACAGGGTAAGTTAGAGTCAAGACAGAAAGTCCCAAGCCTATGAGTCTGCTGACGGTAAAAGAGAGGTGCCATGGTGTGCATTTCGGTTTAATAAGAATCACGACCAAGTTGAAGTACTAAAGATAAATATTGTGGAACCCAACACTGAAGGTACGCTGATGGAGAAAGGTCCAAAAGCCATCACCGCTAAAACAGAGTTGCTGTCTTCACAAGAGAAGGCCAAACAGTCACTGGCGAGTATATGTAATGAGCTGACCGACTTCAAGGCTCTTCTACAGGGTGCGGGAGACTCTGAGCACAAGAGAACGATGCATCTTCAAGATATGCAGATCAAGGTCACAACGTGGCGTAGAGTCCTGGTAGAGAGAGCTAATAGACAGCAGGATGCTCAGGAACCTTTGCAAAAAGAGACACAACAAAAGCGGAGCATCAACCTTAAACTGGCACAACACAAGGAGATAGTGAGGTACCAGTCTTCAGGCCCAGATGGCCTGATAATTACCCCAAAAAGAAAATGCCTAAATTGGAATGCAAGAAAAAAAAAGGGGTGAAGGGAAGGGCCGACGTCGGACATTTTCGACAAAGATGCTGGTGCACGGGAATGGTGCACGGGCCGCTCCACAGGACAATGTTTCGCTGGGGGGAGGGATATGTGACAGAGTCACTGACTCAGAAGGCTGGAATAGTGAATGGAGAGACGCTGCAGCCAGTACACAGAGCGTTAATCTCCTCAGAGAGAGAAAGCACAGCTGAAGACTGATTAAACAGGGGCTGAACTCATCAGTGAAACAAGTGCTTTAAAAAGCAGGAAGTTGCTCACACAAGGTGAGCTTGTTTTTCCCCAGGAGGCTGGAGAGACTTCTCCCGGCTAGGAAGCCCTAGCTATTGCTCTGGTCCCCCAGTCCTGCGAGGAGCTTTGCTGCTGGGACCAGCTGGGACCCCAACCCAGGATAAAGATAAAGATTGCTGCGAGCTGGACACAGCCTGCTCCCCGGAACCGGTGTTCCTGTTTGCTATTGGAGCTGCATTACAGATAAGACTTTATTATGATACTTATTTGTTATACTTTGTAGAGCACATGTTTTGGGCATAACCAGATTACATAGTTACATAGTAGATGAGGTTGAAAAAAGACTTCCGTCCATCAAGTTCAACCTATGCTAAATTTACTAACAGATACGTTATCCTATATCTATACTTACTGATCCAGAGGAAGGCAAACAAAAAACCCCATTAAGGGGAAAAATTCATTCCTTCCTGACTCCAAGAATTGGCAATCGGATTAATCCCTGGATCAACATCCTTCCCATGTATACTTATTTGGTATATCCCTGTATACCTTTCCCATCTAAAAAGATGTCCAACCTTTTTTTGAACAAATCTATTGTATCTGCCATCACTGTCTCCATGGGTAATGAATTCCACATTTTAACTGCCCTTACTGTAAAGAACCCTTTCCTTTGTTGCTGGTGAAATTTCCTTTCCTCCAACCTTAAGGGATGGCCCCGAGTCCTTTGTACTGCCCGTGGGATGAATAGTTCTTTTGAAAGCTCCTTGTATTGTCCCCGAATATACATTTGTATATAGTTATCATATCCCCTCTTAGACGCCTCTTTTCTAATGTAAATAAATCTAATTTAGCTAGCCTCTCCTCATAAGTTAGAATGTCCATCCCCTTTATTAATTTGGTGGCTCTTCTCTGCACTCTCTCTAGTTCCATAATGTCTTTTCTTAGGATTGGTGCCCAAAATTGTACTTCATATTCAAGGTGTGTTCTTACTAATGCTTTGTAAAGGGGCATAATTATGTTTACTTCCCTTCCATCCATTGCCTGTTTGATGCAAGATAAGATCTTGTTTGCCTTTGCAGCTACTGCATAACATTGGGCACTATTGCTAAGCCTGCTGTCTACAAGAACTCCTAAATACTTCTCCATCAAGAATTCCCCCAATATATCTCCATTTAATTTGTAAGTCGCCTTTTTATTCTTGTATCCCAAATGCATAACCTTACATTTATCTGTATTAAACCTCATCTGCCATTTACCTGCCCACGTTTCCAGTCTCTCCAAGTCCTTCTGAAGAGAAATTACATCCTGCTCTGATTCTATTACCTTACACAATTTAGTATCATCAGCATAGATGGAGACTTTGCTCTCCATTAGCTGCCTGCCCTGTTACTGCGTCTTACTGACCCTGCCGCGAGGCCAACTTGCGACTATATATATATATATATATATATATATATATATATATATATATATATATATATATATATATATATATATATAACAAAAAGAAGATAAGAGTCCCACTAAAAGCACTCAAGCAAATGTAAATAATAAGTTGATTTATTCAGAGGAAAAAACATGGATTACATAAAATATATTAAAACAGTCCCCTTGGAACCCCTGAGACATGGAATCTAGCCTAAATATAATGTTATAGATAACTATATGATCTAAATGGCAAGGCAAGGAAAAACCTACAATGGAAACCCGTTCTGAGTAGTTGATTGAATCCTCTGTGTTGGGGGAGTGCTTTACATGCATTATCTGCAGCAGATTGGTTGGAGCTGGGAGATCAGCAGGTGAGGTGCATAATGACATGGATTGGGTGCTGGTGATTGGTTGCATGTGATTTATGTGCACTTATGGTGGGGTATATAGGTGGGTCACTTACAGTTGATGGTTGCACGGCCCTGAGGAAGGTCTCCCTGTGGGACCGAAACGTTGGCATTCGTGTAACAGTGTGTTTTGAATACATTACTTTTGGTTTACTCCTTGCTGTATGCTGTCTCCTTTATTAGTATACGGACTGGTAACTATGCTATATATATATATAGCATAGTTACCAGTCCGTATACTAATAAAGGAGACAGCATACAGCAAGGAGTAAACCAAAAGTAATGTATTCAAAACACACTGTTACACGAATGCCAACGTTTCGGTCCCACAGGGAGACCTTCCTCAGGGCCGTGCAACCATCAACTGTAAGTGACCCACCTATATACCCCACCATAAGTGCACATAAATCACATGCAACCAATCATATATATATATATATATATATATATAAGCATAGTTACCAGTCCGTATACTAATAAAGGAGACAGCATACAGCAGTCTGCCCTATTAGAGCCACTTACAGTTGATGGTTGCACGGCCCTGAGGAAGGTCTCCCTGTGGGACCGAAACGTTGGCATTCGTGTAACAGTGTGTTTTGAATACATTACTTTTGGATTACTCCTTGCTGTATGCTGTCTCCTTTATTAGTT
Organism: Ascaphus truei; assembly: GCF_040206685.1. Taxonomy (NCBI): domain Eukaryota; kingdom Metazoa; phylum Chordata; class Amphibia; order Anura; family Ascaphidae; genus Ascaphus; species Ascaphus truei. Next base: position 213,986,092 of record NC_134486.1, read on the forward strand.
TACGGACTGGTAACTATGCTGTTTATCTCTATGAGACTAGCATCTGCCTTATGCTTTGTATCAGTGTGCTGACTGGCTCTGTCTACTATATATATATATATATATATATATATATATATATATATATATATATATATATATCGAAATGCGTGGCTATGTTGAAACCATAGTCCAAATACATATAAACACATTCTGACTGCTTCGATATTACAGATTATCATGTTTTTATGATCTTGTTTTCCATTATCATGTCTTTTATTGTTATATTGTTACAATGTACTTTTTTTTAATTTGCTAAACTCATGTGAGTCATGTATTAAAGCTAATGATTTGTAAAAATCCATTTAAGATGATGTGTACAAATAGTCTCTGGATATAAATAATTTGAGAGACGTTAGATAATGTTTCTCTTCCCCATTGATCTGAAGTCTGGGAAATCAACCTATAGCAATTGTATGACCATTGGTAGAAGGGGATATTTATAGGAGAGCAGTTGTGGGTAGGGCAATAGATTCCTGACGAAGTTGCACCGCAACAAAATGCGTAGTCGACTACCAGCCAAGTCGGAGACTCAAAAGATAGGTCCGTTGCCAGGGAAAGCGTCCTCCAGGTTACCAAACAGCAGCGACCTGAACATGGAAGTGACGTCACCGGAAGAGACGGTCCCGTGGAGTGGGGTGAGAGCGCGACTCACCCGATCCGCGGGAGTCGCAGCATACAATCGTACAATGTTTTAAAATTCCTTTATTGATGTATGTCTTGAATCTTATGGGTTGTCACATTACATCATCAAGTAGCCTTTTCAGTACTATCGACACCATGATGCCTTTTGGATGTGCCCTTATACCTCGTGGTTTTATGAGTACAATATTTTAAGCTTTATGCTTTAAATATCCAGTTTTCCCTACAATACTGTTCTATGCAAGATTTTCTATTTTCTCCCTGGGTCGCATTGCCCCGCTCCCCTGCTTTGTGGAAACTGGTCGTTGGAGATATTTTTTTAAACATATCTTGTTTCAGGGTCTGAATGGAGTAGTCCCTTTTTTTTTTAAATTGCACTTTATTACTTTTGAGTATACTGGATGAATTCACACTGTGTTGTGTATTATTATATCTTTATGGATTGGTCATATATGTCGACATTGAGAATTTTAATTTACACTTATTTATCATTTAAGTGACAGTTCTTGCACAGATCTCCTTAAAGTTAATGATTCTCCTTAACAACGTCACAGTTGTCCTGTTTACCAGCGTTGAGCGCCACTTTTGATTTTCTATACACGTGACAATTCAGTGCCTGATCCTGCCGGGAAACTGGGGTAGTATTGATGCAATTTTGTATGGGTCTGCGGTCCTCCAGATTGCTGCTCCAGTGTCTTTGCATGGGCTATTTAGTGCAGTAAGAGATCTGCTTATATACTATATATTTAGTCTAGTCTCAGCGGTTTTACTAGATACTACCATGTTATTCTTTGACCAGATAAGATTATCTACCTGTGGTCAATGCCTGGACCATCCTTCCTCTAATTATAGAGGTAAATAAGGATTTTAATCAGTTAGTGTTTGGACCTGTGATTTGGTCATGCCTTGAAGTGGCTCGCAGGCTTATACGCTTTGGCCAAAAGGTTAACTAAATGACCCTTTCTCGAGAGATATAGGTATTTCACTGTGTATTTTTGTCACATTGGATGTTGCTCTGGACTTCTTTCTTTCTTGTTATAGAGCTGAAGCACAAAAGAGAAACACAAATGTTTCTATTCACATCTACCTTTGCTTCTTATGAATGCATTCACTTCAGTGATATCATCAGGGGCAACATTTTTTCTTATCCCCACAGAAGGAAGGAGTTCAGAATTAGAAATGTTTTTACATGCTTAAGTACATCTAAATATTTGCACTTGGATTGAAAACTGGTGGAAGGATAGACAACAGAGTTGTCATAAATGGAACCTTTTCAGGTTGGGATAAAGTTGTTAGTGGAGTACTTCAAGGATCGATACTGGGACCCCTGCTTGTCAATCATTGAGGGAGAAGGATTTAGGAGTGCTTGTAGACAGGCTTAGCTATATTGTCCAATATCATGAAGTAGCTGTGGCGGTAGGGTTTGCCCCTGATCCGTGTATAAGGGTCCAAGAGAGTTAGCTCTTGGGCCCAGTAACAATGTACCATTGTGTTGTACTGTATGCAATAAAAGTAATTTTTGTATTTTTTTCCTTTCCGGGCATGCCAGCAAGCAGGGATTGCTAAGGTATGAATTTCAAGGTGGGGTTTGCGGAGGAAACATTGACAGAATGTGCCTAGGAGGTTGGGATCTGGAGTTGTCTGTTCCCCCATAAATGTACCCGGGAATCATGCCTGATTCTCGGATACATGTAGGCACATTGCTGGAACAATGCCTCCCCTTGAATACGCAAGCGCGACTCACCACTAAGGTACCCTGCTTCAGCACCGCCTGGAAAGGATAATGGGGCACAGGGATAAAATATTCCTGTAGCTGAGGGAATTCCTAGGTTAAAGGGGGGCACTCCAGCTAGTGCCCAGGTGACCCACAACCAGTATAGGGTTTGTGGGTGCCCCAACCGTATTTAAGGTTGAGGGGGGACTCTGAGTCCAGACTGAGTCCAAAAGATAGTGTATGGGGAATAAGGCAGATAGAAATAAAACTATAACATATTTCCCTTTCTGTCCCCTGCTCCCCAAGACTCAGGAGTATATTAAACTATAGTCCAATGTATTAAAATATACTTTATTAAATGTAATATGTTTTTACATTCGGAACCGATGTCCAAACAGGCTAACCCATAGGCGCCGGGAAGTCTGCTGGACATCGGAGTTCAAAGCAGTCAGAGGATGCCCAGAGGTGAGAATAGCATTTGGTCAGCAGGGAAAGGCAGAGTACCAGGTCCGGAGATCAATGGCAGTCCTCCAGGATGCCACTTGTTCTGGTGGAGCCTGTCCCAGCGGGTGGCATTGAGATAGCCAGGAAGAAAGGTAGCAAGCTTGCGCCTGTCCCTTGGCTATTTCAGATTTTCCGCTGACCCGGCTTTTCTAGCCGGCTTGGCTCTGATTGCTTTTGAATTTTCCCACACGTTGATTGGCTGCTGAGTTTTTTGAATGAAACTCAGAATACTATTGTCACGGGTGAGCAGTACTTTTACACCGAAACCACCGGGATCACTAGCACCAGACAGGACAAAGTTGTTGAATAAAATGGGGTTTATTCTGGCACGCCAGCAGACAAAACAAAGATGTACGAAACAAGATACAATACCAACTGGGGGCCTGGGGAGTAGAGACTAGCCTCGCTAGGTGCAGGGGCCTGCTTCAAGAAGGCTTTCCCAGTCCGCTTCTCGTCCAGGATCTGAGTGCTGATCACATAGCAACCCCTCTGAGATATCTCTCCAGCTGGTCACTGTAAAGATCCAAACTCCTTTACAGAATGTCTCTCAGATAGTCCTCTGAGGGAATCTCCACACTCCTTCCCAGAGTGTCTCTCTGAAGGTAGATCTGATTCTCTGATCAGCAACACCCCTTATATAGCCCTCTGTGGCTATCCATTGCATGGGAGGGGGCTGCTGGACAATCAGAGCATGGATTAGGTTGGTGCCACAACAGCCAGAGGGCATGCTAGGAGCCCATCCCCGATTGTTCACTCTTTATCAGCAAATGTCTGTAACACCTCCACGCTCCCAACCATTGTCTCTGCAGGAACCTCAGCTGATTAAATCACAGAGTCCTCTCCATAGAGATGACAGTAACAATGGAATATCTCATTTGCTTTCTTTCAGGGCTGACACCCAAAGCACATTACAGAACCATGTTGATTCACTAAACTGCGGGATTACATTTAAAGGGACTAACGAATGTAGGCTTTGAAATACATTCTTACAGACCTGGAAATACATTTACACATTCCCTGCTCTTCCCCAGATATTAAATACATTTGGCCAAAATAAGCCTTACAAAGGTGGCCAAGTTACATAGATTTAGGGGTAGCTAGCTGGGCTTCATCCCAGTTTTGTGATGCCAGCTAGCTCTACTGTCACAACTATAAGAACCTGTGAGCCAATCCAATTGTAGTCCTCCAGTAGTAAGGAAAACAGAAAGCTATTAAAAGATGTGAATCCTCTATAACCAAATTGAATCTGATGCATTACAAAAATAAGAAGGCTTTAAGTAAACATTGGAGTATCATTAAGGAAGATCCCATTTTAGATGGTGTCACAGGGGACCAGGTACTTACATATTTATACTGGGATTATATTACTGAGCAAAGCCAATAAGTAAAATAAATTATGATTTATTCCGTAGAAACAGGCAAATACACATTGGATTACAATAGACAGAAGAAAAATACACTTACTGGGGGTTTGGGGTTGAAACTTTCCTGATTGAAATAAAGTCTTTAAATAGTCCGTTGGTTGACCGGGTCTTATCCAAAAAAAGTTCTAGAGCTCAAATTTGCATGAGCCTCCAGCAGCTCCCGCACTTTCCACTCCAAATGGTACTGAAAGTGTGACTTAGAAGCTTTTCTGCTTAAAGTCCTGTAGCTGTTTCCTTGCGGTCTCCGCAAGGCTTCTTTGGGTCGGTCTGACCCCTCCATGAAGGTTACACACTTTGGACCTTGGAAATCTTGGAACACACATTGAATCTCTTTAGCAATCTCTGGGGAAAAAAACTGCTCTCTGGGCTGGCTACTAACTTTTTTATAACATTTGCAAAGTCAGTCCCACAGCATTACAGCCAACCCACAATCGTGGGAAATTCATCTCTCGCCACTCACACACTTTGCCAGGTTTGTGAAGCCTGGCACCTGAGATTCAGCATGGCAACGGATGAATGTGCGAAAAACGCCATCTTGCCTATTTGTCATGCAGCCCCCATGTGCCTCTCAGTCTAAGGAGGTGACTGTTTGCCAGGATGGCCTGTCTTCACACAACCATCTTATTTAAATGGCTTTCACACCACTGACAGCTAGTATCACTTTGATCTACGGACCTAGGATTAGACTCACTGGCACCAAAAGCCCAGGTGGCCAGGAGCCCCCTGTCACGCTGTGTTCACCACAAACAAGACGAGACCCCGGTACTGAGATGGGAGTAGTAACAAACATCAGCCACAGGCACGGGGGCCATGTCCAGAGTGTAGGTTTGGCTTGACAGCAGGGTCAGGGATGTAGAGATCAGACTAGTCTTTATACTTGCCGAGTTCAACGTAGGAGATATCCGGAGCGCAGAAGGTACTTTTGCCGAGGTCAGGGTTGGAGAATGGAGAGTGGTCGAGGTACAATGCCGAGTTCAGGATTAGAGAGGAGCGAGGAGTCCGAGAAAGCCAAGATCAGGAGCCAGAGGTCAGAGTAGTCAAACAAGCCGGTCCGGTGCACCAGGGTTAAATCTAGAATCAGCAGCAGGACAGGAACAAGGAAGGAACAGCAAGGGTAAACACAGAGTAACATATATCTATGCTCAGCCAATGTGCCTATGACATTGGTGAGCATATGTAGGCTGGATCAGCCAACCCCAATGGGGGGTGGAGTGGGGGTGCGGCCCCTCCGGTAGCCGAGATAGGTCTAAGGCATCCAAGAACAGGTGTAGCTGTTGTGCAGCTAATGAATGCATCTATGAGCAGGTGTAGCTGTTTGGCAGCTAGTGGATCTTGACACGGAGCTTGGGGGCGTGGCGCACGTGTCACGTGCGAGCTCTGTGCACAGTTAGTGCGTGGCCTGATCCAAGGGCGGAGCCAGAGTCTGCGGCGTCGGATGACGCCATTTTGGCGCGCGTGCCTGCTGCACGCGTCTGTTAAGGAATGTGGTCCATAGGCACCCCGCGCGTGCGCGGTGGTGCTCGAGAGGATGCGCGGAGCGGCTGTACTTCGGTAATCCTTACACCCCCTCTGTTCCTAGGATGAAAGACCCTGCCTTATGTTTCATGTATAAAGTCAAACATATTTTAAAACACTGCTGCTTAATAAAATATACTCTTATACATTCTGCTGCTAAAAAGTGTTACAGTCCTTTGGTGTATGAAATAGAGTGTAACCCTAAACTATTCCCTTTACACTAGACTGTATCCCTTACACACAGCAAACTGGACCTTTAAACATTTTAACTTTACTTCTAAAACTCTCACAGCCTTATCTTAATAAAATCCGGCTCAGTTTTATAAATGAACCCCTATACCAGAGCCAGGCAACCATACTAACATGCTTGATACACTGTATTAAAAATATCCTAAGTCCTTTTGGGGGGAAGGATGGAGGGGAAACCAAACTGTTTTTCTTCCCCAGCCACACCCCTGACACTCTGCAAACAGACTTCTTATTTTAATAAAACTCTCTCCGCCTTATCCTTGGCTGGAGTATCCCCTAAACTCCTTATACCAGTTAGGATGACCAGGGCAAGAACTGGGCAGCCCCTCCTTTTATATTAGGGACCCCTTGACTGTTTCAGGGACCCTTTTCCTCCCTGTGCCTCCTTTTACCTTTTCCAGTCTATGCTGAAGCAGGACCTCCTAGTGGTGAGTCGCAAGAATGCTTTCATGGTAGGTTTTTGACCGGAGCACTGCGCTTCAACGTAGCCGGGAATCTAACCTGATCCCTGGGTACGGTTTTGGGGTCTCCAGTAACTTTGGAACCCCACTAAATTGACGCAATCTGAAGGAAGTTTCTCGGTCAAACCTACCCTGAAACTCACAGCCTGGTCGTCTCAACTTGCTAGCACTCCTGGAAAAGGTAAAACATAAAAAAATTGCAATTGTCGCATATTTTATTGCATGGTACAGTAATGCATGCACAATACACGGGTCCAAGATCTGACACTCTAGGACCCCAAAACACAGTTCAGGGGCAACCAAGTGGGCTTAACCTTTATTATAAAGCCTGATTACCCCCTCACCGTCACAGGTGGTATTATGGATAATAAACCCAAAATGGGCTTTAAAAAAAGCTTTGTCCCTTAAAAACATTCTTAGCTCAAGCTTGTTAAGAGATGTTCCAAAACCAACAAGCGGAACCAGTTTAACAAACAAACCACTTGGGAATTTTAAATGCAGTAACTGCATTATTTGCAAATATATGATCACAGATAAAGAATTTTCTTCACCATCAGATAAAATTAATAAAGTGAAGGACTTTATTAATTGTAAGTCTAAATATATTGTTTGCAACATATCATGTGATTGCGCTCTTAATTATATACTGTAGGTAAGACAAAAGAGAGCTTGACATAAGAATTAAAGGACACGTGAATAATTAAAATGCTAAAAAACATTTACAAGGAAATAAAAAACTGCATCATTTACAATTTTTTTAATTAAATCATAATTGTGACCTCACGAATTTTAAATGTATAGGTTTAGAGCAAATAGCTCCCCATATTAGAGGTGGAGATAAAAATAGAATAGGGTTCACTAGGTAGTGCTGTTATCTTATGACAGAGGAGAAAGAAGGATTTTGGAGGAGTTGGCCGAGTGCCAGTTTTCGCAGACGGCACACGTGATGCCGCTGTAAGGGAGAACCCGGAAGTACGGAGAGAAGCAAGGTTGCTGGGAGACCAACAGATTTCTACAGGCTCTTTTCCCGATGGGACTCCCCAGGATATATCTACAGTGGCGACAGGCTGCCTCCATACCCCCATTCTACCCTCTGATGCTGCTGAATAATTTCTGATATGTAAGTGATAATTGGGGCTTGTGGCCCACAATATATTGATATTTTACTAAAACTGGAATTGTGCCTACACCGGGCTACTCTGCGACATCGACATGTGTCGGAAGTTGCAGCGCGCATGTCCGGAACGCACCGGCGTGAGAGAGGCCCGGTGTGAGACAGTGCAGGAGGCAGGCCAGAAGCTGGGGAGATGCCTGGCTGCAACAAGAGGCCCGATCAGCGCCAGCCCTTCCCTCCCCCCCACCCCCCCTCTCCCCGCAGCCATCAGCAGCACAGTGAGGGAGAGAGGCAGCAGCTGGGGAACGGCAACCTCAGGACGGAGAAGAGCCACATGTCGGTGAGGAAAGAGCCGACCCCTGCCCTATACCATCAAACCTTCAAATGCTCACTCGTAGCCAGTTTCCTGCAGATTAACGTAATAAACGGTTAGTTGGATGTTTTTACTGTTCACCCTATCTGAAGTACATTGTTCACCTTCACATTTGACCAAGTAATCTTTGAACTCTCGGTTCTCTTTTAGAAGTATTCTTCTTTGACTGTCTTCCAGTTCTTAATCTTTGATTAAAGATCTACAGTAGTAAGCATCAGTCTCGCAATTTAAGGCTCCTTAAAAAAAACAATATGTTCCCCAAAAATATAGTAAAATAATGATAAACTTAGTCTTGGCTTATCATTTGTAGACTTATTCAGGTGGGGTTGCATACACAATCAGTGAATATAATGATTGATTAAGGTTTTTCCTTAACTGCTTTTGTACTTTCTACAATTGTTTTTATGGCGTCATGGTTTGCCATGACTGCAATACATGGCGTCCTGTGCTACCATGACAACAACACAAAGCACGGGGTGAGGGAAGCGGATCCAAGAATTAGACGTCACATCCCAGAACTTCCGGGAGTTTACCGAGCATGCCGCCCAAATGCCTCCATGCTCCGAAACTGGCATTTTTGGGGTGTGGCGAATGCCAATTTTCTCTCAATATATGTATTTTATGCTTTTAACTTTGTTACCCTGGGGAAATCTGATGAAGGGGCCACTGCCCCGAAACATTGTCCTGTTCTCTTTTTGTGAGTATGATTGAGTAAAGTACCACTTTAACAAGTATTGCTTTTGTCTCTGTGTGCTACAGTACCTCCAATTTCTTCCACTTGAGTATTTATGGGTAGAACTTGTGGTAAACCTACTTGGTAGGTTTAAGCACCAAGTAAACATTTTTTGTTTTAATATTTCTCTAAAATTGTGAGTGTGCAGTCGGTTTTTAGTTGTTGTACAATGTTCTGCTTTTGTTTTACTTGCACGTTGTTTGTTTTACACTTTGAAGTACTGTATGGTGTTTATTCTGTCATGTTAAATGTAAAACACTGGCTTCAAAAGACATTCATTTTTCATTCTTTCTTGGGCAGGATTAGCCAGGACTTGGCTCTCATCGCTCGGGAAATTAATGATGTTGCAGGGGAAATTGATTCAGTGACTTCATCAGGCACAGCACCCAGTACCACAGTAAGCACTGCAGCCACAACTCCTGGCTCAGCTATAGACACCAGGGAAGAGGTAGGAGAGCTTCATGGATAAGTACATAAGGCTCTTTCTTTCTTCTTTATTTATTTTGCTTTTACCTTGCAAAACCTTTTGCTTTAGATTTTTGCTTTGCTTACATTTTCATCTGCCTTATTTCTACTACTTCTGTTCATAGCTCCATAACCTATTCTGGACTAAAGGGTCTTGCAAATGTCAATACAACATGTTTTATTAGGGGAAAAAAGGGATAAATAAATTATTACTGTAGTTCTATTCACAAAGGGATAATCAAGTGCTGCAATAACTTGATATGCTTATTTTTAAAATAATATTGGCATTCTAGAATCGGAGCTATTTTTCCCAAAATGTTTTTTGACTCGCGTTGCTGTCTGATTAGTAATGCTCAACAAAGTAAGGTGATGAAACTTTACGTGTGAAGAAAACTTGTTAGTGAAAGAGTTGTCTAGAGACATTAATAGTTTGTTTCGATTGCACTATACTAGTCTCTTTATGACTCATTCGTGTTTTTAGTTGTCTGTATAACTTTTTCTCCAGTATCTTTGGTGTTTGCACTTATTCTTGTGAACCAATCTATTTGCAGGAATCTGAACCAGCAGTAAAGTACTACCATGGGTCTGTAGGAGGTTGAATCAACGGGAAATAGTATTTCAAATCTGTTAGAGCTAGAAGAACTTTTTAGAGCGTAAAATGGGAAAAAAGAGCGTTTTTTAACTGTGGGAGGGAAAATGACTCAACCAGGAAAACAGATGATAAACTAGTGCCTGAATAGTAGCAATTGCACTTTGAAACATTAGTTTTAACCAAGCCAGTTGTATAAGATTATTTATAAAATAATTAAGATTGTATAATTCTGAGTATCATTTGTGAGAGGAAAATAGAAACCTTGTTTTGGAAGTACTTGCAATTGAGACTTAGGGGATCATGCAGTAAGCAGCGGAAAGGCAATTCTCGCCACTTTACCACCAAAAAAGCCTATCCGTATTCAGTAAGGGGCGAGAAAGTGGCGAGATTAAAAAAACCGCCAGTTTGGCTGGCGGTTTTTTTTTTTTCCGCCGGTGGCGAGGCGAGAAGGCACTTTCCGCCTAAAAATCCAACTTTTTCCGCCACGCTGTATTCTAGTAGAGGCGAGTAGCTAAGCGGAGCTATTCGCCAGTCTAGAATGGCGTTTTGCTGGCGGATCAGCCACGCAAGAAAAAGTTGGCAAGTTGCTGCTGAGAGGCAGCGGATGAGTGGCGGATCGGCACTTACAAAAAATTCAGGCCTTTTTCCTGGCTGGGATTGATGCCGGGGGTCTCCGGAGCTGATTCCATTAATATCAGCACCGGACCCCCCCGGCATGCATCCGAGGTAGGAAAAATGCATTTAAAGGCCACTTCATTACCTTAGCGGTTAACCGCTAAGGTAATGAAGAGGTTAAACAGCCGTGCCAGCTTTATTGTGGGTAGCGGGGGTGGGTGAAGGGGGTATTTGGCCCTTGTTGTTTGTTTAGGGCTTGCGGGGGGGGTTGCGGATGCACTTAACCCCTTCACGACCGCTACGGTCATGAAGGGGTTAAGGCCTCCCGCTACCCACCCGCAAGCCCTAAACAACCACCGTGGGGGCTAATACCCCCTTCACCCACCCCCGCTACCCACAATAAAAACAAATACAACAGCCCCACACTAAATAAATATATATATATATATATATATATATATATATATGACCCCAACAACACCTATACCCCCCTAACATACAAAACAGTAATGGGCACAATGACTATTATCCACAAATGGATAATAGTGCAGTTGTCCATTTAAAATACATACAGAACAATAAAGACATTAAATACATGTAGCACTCACCCATGTCCGGCTGCCACGATGAAGGCCATCCTCATCTTCATCCTGCCCATGCCCCATCCGCTTCTGCAAAACAGACACAAGAATAAAAACATCCAATGTAATGTCCCCTAACCCCTTAATCACCATAGTGGTTATTAACCGCTACAGTCATTAAGGGGTTAACCCACCATCACCCACATACCCTCCCCCACTAACCCCCCCACCCCCTGAGGCCTAACCACCCTGACCCACTACCCAAAAGGGAGTCATACCACATACCCTTGGGGCCAATACCCCCGTCCCCCCAACACATACAGTACAATAATGTGCCAAATAACTATTATCCACATAGGGATAATACATTATTTGGCCATTATTAAACACATTAAATACCGTAGTAAAATAAAGAAAATTCTACTAACCTCATCAATAAGAAGGCCCCGTCACCAGCATCATCCTTGGGGTCCGTTGCCAAAATAATAAATAGCCAATACATATCAATGCCATTCACATACCAAGGAACCCCTTAATCACCTTATCGGGTACTAACCTCAAAAGGTAATTAAGGGGTGAAGCCATCCTGCAATGGCAACACCACTTATGCATAACATCCTCAATGAATTAAAAAGCAATTTCCTAAACAAATCTCATGTAATCATTCAATCTAAAGCCTAAAATGCCACTTAAAACATTGCATTTACAGTGTATACATGTAGCATAAAATGTAAGCTACATGTACACGCTGCAAATCAATGTTAACAATACAATAATCCAACTAAAATAGCATTACATCACAAGAAGTATACTATGTCATCCAATAAAGTCACCATCAATGAATTAACAAACATGAATTACATCCCTAAACATTTAAAATACCATCCATACCAATTACACAATTAACTACAGCTATCGTTACAGAGAACAAGTTAGCATCATACAAAAAAGGACACCAAATATTACAATATACTAAAGCAAGCCTCACCATAACCTACAGTACAGCATAGAAGCCCAAAAATTACATCTCTCTAATAATAAAATACATTTAACACACATCTATGCATAGCAGCATAGCCACAATCATTTACAATACAGTAAATCAAGCTTTTACAACACTATCATTTCTTACCCTGTATGTATATATCTCTCTAGACATACATACATACTGCTGCGGCCAAGTTTATTCGAGCATTTGCCCGTTCTTGGCCGCAGCCAAGCCATTCTGATTGGCTGTGCTTTCTTTGCCTTTAAGTGACGTCATCATTTTTTTTTACATCGGCCAAAACACATGGTTTTCACGGCCCAATCAGGGCCGTGGGAACCATATGACGAAAATGTGACGTCATAGGCCTTTAAAAGCCTATGTCGTTTCATTTTGAAGCCAGACGCCGAGGAGGAAGGACCTCCTACTGAAGAAAGAAGACCAGGGCGTGGCAGCAGACGGGAAAAAGACCCCGGAAGAAGAAAGAAGAATACAGATGATGATGGATTACAACTAGAAGACCCCTGGATAGCCGTGTTTTATTATTTTAATGTTTATTATTTTATGGTTTATTATTTTATGGGTTCCTGTTCGTGGATTGTTTCGTGAGTAAGCTGATCAACGGGAGTCGGTGGGGTCAAGTAATGGTAAGTTAAATAAAGAAATGTATTTAATGTAACTGTGTTTTTTTTTGCTTTTTCATGTGTTTATTTTTTTTAATGCATATCATTTCTTTCCACTGTATGTATGTATGTATGTATGTATGTATGTATGTATGTATGTATGTATGTATGTCTAGAGAGATATATACATACAGGGTAAGAAATTATAGTGTTGTAAAAGCTTGATTTACTGTATTGTAAATGATTGTGGCTATGCTGCTATGCATAGATGTGTGTTAAATGTATTTTATTATTAGAGAGATGTAATTTTTGGGCTTCTATGCTGTACTGTAGGTTATGGTGAGGGTTGCTTTAGTATATTGTAATATTTGGTGTCCTTTTTTGTATGATGCTAACTTGTTCTCTGTAACGATAGCTATAGTTAATTGTGTAATTGGTATGGATGGTATTTTAATTGTTTAGGGATGTAATTCATGTCTGTTAATTCATTGATGGTGACTTTATTGGATGACATAGTATACTTCTTGTGATGTAATGCTATTTTAGTTGGATTATTGTATTGTTAACATTGATTTGCAGCGTGTACATGTAGCTTACATTTTATGCTACATGTATACACTGTAAATGCAATGTTTTAAGTGGCATTTGAGGCTTTAGATTGAATGATTACATGAGATTTGTTTAGGAAATTGCTTTTTAATTCATTGAGGATGTTATGCATAAGTGGTGTTGCCATTGCAGGATGGCTTCACCCCTTAATTACCTTTGAGGTTAGTACCTGATAAGGTGATTAAGGGGTTCCTTGGTATGTGAATGGCATTGATATGTATTGGCTATTTATTATTTTGGCAACGGACCCCAAGGATGATGCTGGCGACGGGGCCTTCTTATTGATGAGGTTAGTAGAATTTTCTTTATTTTACTACGGTATTTAATGTGTTGAATAATGGCCAAATAATGTGTTATCCCTATGTGGATAATAGTTATTTGGCACATTATTGTACTGTATGTGCTGGGGGGACGGGGGTTTTGGCCCCAAGGGTATGTGGTAGGACTCCCTTGTGGGTAGTGGGTGAGGGTGGTTAGGCCTCAGGGGGTGGGGGGGTTAGTGGGGGAGGGTATGTGGGTGATGGTGGGTTAACCCCTTAATGACTGTAGCGGTTCATAACCGCTATGGTGATTAAGGGGTTAGGGGACATTACATTGGATGTTTTTAATCTTGTGTCTGTTTTGCAGAAGCGGATGGGGCATGGGCAGGATGAAGATGAGGATGGCCTTCATCGTGGCAGCCGCACATGGGGGAGTGCTATATGTATTTAATGTCTTTATTGTTCTGTATGTATTTTAAATGGACAACTGCACTATTATTCATTTGTGGATAATAGTAATGATGCCCATTACTGTATTGTATGTTGTGTATTGCTGCTACTGTATGTTTTTTGGGGGCATTTGTCCCCAATAAACATGCTATTATGCGTTAACCCCTTCATTGCCTTAGCGGCTATCCGCTATGGTAATGAAGCAGCATTAACGTATTTTAATAATATTGTACGGGAGCAGGGGGCCCCCTGAGCTGAACCGCATTGATTTGTGGCTCAGAGACCCCCTGCTTCCCGAGTTACAGGCCCCGGTTTGGGGCATCGGTTACAGTGTGGACGCCATGTTTATTGCGGGCACATAGCGTATGGGACGCTATAAACATGGCGGCGACACTGCCCATCCGATCACACATACTGGGGCCTGTAACATGGGAAGCAGGGGGTCCCTGGTCCACAAAGTGATGCGGTTCAGCTCGGAGGACCCCCTGCTCACTGTACAGTATTATTAAATAAATATTAATGCTGCTTCGCTACCATAGCAGATACCCTGTAAGGTAAGGAACGAGTCTTTATTGATATGTGTGTTTTATTCATAGTGTAGAGGTGCAGAGGGTCTCCGGAGCTGAACCGCTTTGGTTTTAGGTCCCGGGACCCCCTGCTTCCCGAGATACAGGCCCCTTTATGGGGTGCCGGTATCCCTCTGCTTTGTTTACATTCCACGGTGACGTGATCGGGACCTTTAAATGCAGAGGGATACCGGCACCTCATAAAGGGGTCTGTATCTCGGGAAGCAGGGGGTCCCCGGAGCTGAAACCAATGCGGTTCAGCTCGGGAGACCCCCTGCACATGTACACTATGAATAAAAATGGTTTAAAAAATAATTTTTATTGTGCTGATGTTTGCGCCGAGAGAGCAGCGGATCTCTCTCTGCTGCAAACACAACTCGGCAGGGGACGGCTTCTCGGCAGTTTCTCGCCAGGCAGCCGTCCCGCCACCGGTTACTCGCCATTTCATCAAATGGTGGTGGCGCATTCATTCGCCAGGTATTCGCCCCTTACAGCATACAGCCAGTTTAACACGCCAAAAACATGGCTAATTGCTAAACTGGCTAATGCATGTTTTCGCTGCTTACTGCATGATGCCCTTAACATTACTGTGCATAATTGTCTACGTTCAGTCCTCAAGGGCCACCAATACAGGCAAGGTATTCAAAATTGCTCTAACACAATTAAGGCAACTAGCTTAGAATGTAGAATGTACAGATGTAGCATAATTTACTGCCTGCATTGCCGCAGACCGACAGGCTGGAATCTGCTGCACCCGAAAGCAGTACATTTTGGGGCCCAGGAGGATTTAAGAGGTGTTAATCATTCCAGGCCAGACAGTCTAAGGTCGTGGGCATGGTCAGCGCTTAGGCGTTGACCTGCGCTCACGCTTGCCAGTGAGCCCCTGCAGGCGCAATGAGAGCGGCTTTAGCAGGGGCTCCCGCACGCTTCCGCAGGCGTGCAGTGGCGTAGCAGTCACATTTTTTTAGTTTACGCGCTGAGGGGAGCAGAGGGCCGGTCAAACAAGCTCCATGACATCACTGGACCGCCCATAGACGCGCCGCCGCACGGGAGAAATGTCTATGGACTCAGCCTAATAGCTGCACAGAGGAGTTTGTTTTTATTGTAATGTAATTTGTATTTTATTGCACTGTATATGGAAATGGGCAAAAGCGCTATTAGCCATATTTGGCCAATAGGGCTATTGCCTTTACTGAGTTTGGTGGTGGGGGGGTTGTTGGGGGTAGAGGAGGTATGTACAGAGTGTAGTTGCCTCGGAGTGGGTGGTTAGGGGGGTAAGCTGGAGTGGTTAACCCTTTAATTACCTTAGCGGTTACTACCTACGCCGATTTGCGCATGAGCAGCTGGCAAGCGCCCATTGCGCATGTGCAGTCGGCAAGCGACCATCATTCATGTGCACGATTGGCTGGCAAGCTCCCATGGTGCATGTGCGGCCGGCAAGTGCTGATAGCGCATGCGCACAAGCAGCTGGTAAGTGACGATTGCGTATGCACGGCCGGCAACCGCCCATTGCGCCTGAACGGTCGGCAGGTTGCCAGCCGCTCATGCGTGATGGGCGCTTGCTGTTCGCATATGCGTAGTTGGCGCTCGCTGTTCGCACGTGTGCAAAATTTGTTATGGGGATAGGGCATGTTGAGGGCATAGGTAGCCACGGTGACAATCAAATGGCTAAAGTTTTTTTTGTTGTAATGTAATTTGTATTTCATTGTGCCGAGTATTTGAATGGGCAAAAGCGCTATTAATAATAATATGTTCTTGTATAGCGCTGCTAGTTTTACGTAGCGCTATACAGGCATACCCCGCTTTAAGGACACTCACTTTAAGTACACTCGCGAGTAAGGACATATCGCCCAATAGGCAAATGGCATATCACGTATGCGCCTGTAAGCACGTCCTGAACAGCAATACCGGCTCCCTACCTGTACCGAAGCTGTGCGCAAGCGGGAAGACTATAGATAGAGCCTGTTACAAATGCGTTATTTACATCAGTTATGCACGTATGTGACGATTGCAGTACAGTACATGCATCAATAAGTGGGGAAAAGGTAGTGCTTCACTTTAAGTACATTTTCGCTTTACATACATGCTCCGGTCCCATTGCGTACGTTAATGCGGGTTGTTCCTGTACAGAGACATTTTGCAGGCACAGGTCCCTGCCCGATGGAGCTTACAATCTTTGTTTTTGGTGCCTGAGGCACAGGGAGATAAAATGACTTGCCCAAGGTCACAAGAAGCCAACACCAGGAATTGAACCAGGTTTCCCTGCTTCAAACTCTGTGCCAGAGTCTGTGTCTTTACTCACTGAGCCGCTCCTTCTCCCTTAGCTATATATGGCTAATAGGGCAAATGCCCATTATTGTGTGGTGGTGGGTGGAGGAGGGTTGGTTGGTGGTAGAGGGCGTGGGTGGAAGGGGTAGTTGCCCGGGGGTGGTCGTCGCAGGAGTGGTATACCCTTGCATTACCTTAGCGGTTAGCCACTAAGTAATTAGGGGGGAGGGGGGGTAATGTATGTTTACGGTTTTACTATGTTTTTTTATTTTTATATACTGTATTAAAGCAGGTGGTATCTGGAGGTGAACCCCATTCATTTAAACTCTGGGGATCCCGTGCTTCCGGAGATATAGACCTCTGTAGGGGTTGCTGGTAGAAGCTCCGGCTGGGCCCACGTGGCGCGGGAGCTTTAGACCCCACCTGGAACGGCTACTGGCACCTCCTATGGGGCTCTATATCTCTGGAAGCAGGGGGTCACAGAGTTTAGATTAATGGGGTTCACCTGCTGAGAACCACTGCTTCAATACAGTACAGATGCAGCGGCCGTTATCCGATCATTTATCGAATTGGTTTTCGAGATTTCCCCAAAATTCTTGCAAACTTAAAGGCCCATCGGATTAACACAGCAGGGGTCCCTGCTGTGTTAATCCTACTGGGGTCTACCTGTCTGTAAGAGACGCGCAGTAAGAGAGAGGCTGAATCAGTCACTCTAACTGCGAACCTCTAACAGGCGATAGCAGGGTTTCCCGAGATACAGGCCCCAGTATGGGGTGCCGGTATCCCTCTGCTTTGTTTAGATCCCACGTGGATTTTAACATGGCAGGGGTACCGGCACCCCCATACCGGGACCTGTAACTCGGGAAGTAGGGGGTCCCTGAGGCTGAAATCAACTTTGTTCAGCTCAGGAGACCCCCTGCTCATGCACCCTCACCCCAATACATACAGTACAGTAATGGACAAAATTACTATTATCCAGATATGAATAATAGTACATTTGCCCATTTAAAATAAAACATAAATCAGTACCATAAAGTAAATTAAACTAGCACTTACCCTTGCCAGGATGAAGACTGTGCTCATCCTCATCACCGTCCTTGTCCTCCGTGGGTATCAACAGCAACAGCACAATAAAAAAATACAATCTAATGGCCCCTAACTCCTTAATCAACTTAGCGGTTAGTTACCGTTACAGTATTTAAGGGGTTAACCCACCCTCCCACGCTGACCTCCCACCCTACCCGGGGACACCACCCCATTGATTGGCACAGTGTTAAAGCATGCCCATGTCATATGGGCATGCTTTAACACTATAGCAATACTGTAAATGGCTTTTAAAAAAAACAAAGGCCCAAAATAAAGCACAGTATGACATAGAAAATAAAAATCCATTAAAAATGCAAAAAAAAAAAAACATTTGATTGGCATGGTGGCACTCCAATGCCCTGTGGGCATGAGCTGCCACCATGCCAGGCAACATGCAACCTGCCAATCACCAAAACATGCCTAAAATAAAAAACATATTGTAAGCTTAAAAATGCCAAAGGGGGGGGGGGGTGGCCTGGACTCTCCCTCCCCCCAGTGTGTGTCTCTCTTTCTCCCTCCCCCAGTGTCTCTCGCTACCTCCCACCAGTGTCTCTCTCTCCCTCCCCCAGTGACTCTCTCTTTCCCTCCTCCCAGTGTGTGTGTGTGTGTGTGTGTCTCTCACTCCAGCCAGTGTGTGTGTGTGTGTGTTTGTCTCTCCCTTCCCTCCAGTGTTTTTCTCACCTTCCCCCAGTGTGTCTCCCCTTCCCCCCAGTGTCTTTCTCTCCCCCTCCCCCCAATATGTCTCTCACCCCCATGTCGCACTTTCACCCCCTCCACCTCTCCACGTCTCTCTTTCACTCACCTCCCACCTCTCCATGTCTCTCTTTCACCCCCTCCCACCTCTCCATGTCTTTCACCCCCCTCCCCATGTCTCTCTTTAACCCCCCACCCCCTCCTCATATCTCTCTTTGACCCCCTTCCCACCTCTCCCTTTGACCCCCCTCCTACCTATCCCTTTGACCCACCTCTCCCTTTGACCCCTCTCCCTTTGACCCCCCTCCCACCTCTCCATGTCTCTCTTTGACCCCCCTCCCACCTCTCCATGTCTCTCTTTGAGCCCCCTCCCACCTCTCCATGTCTCTCTTTGACCCCCCTCTCCATGACACACACTCGCACACACTCACCTTATCACGCTGCGTTCAGCAAGGCAAAGCCTGTGCTGCATGAGCTGTGCCTGTGCTGCATGAGCTGTGCAGCACAGCGCCACCTAATGCTTCTGGCAAAATCGCCCCTGACGCTTGCGCCCCCCCAGTTTGCGCACCGCTGCCATAGATAATACTCTAGGATTGACATGATCCTAGCAGAAACGAGAATGGTAGACAAAATTCGTAAAGCAAACATACATCCTATTATATGGTCAGACCACGCATTAATTGATATCACACTTCTAAACTTAACTGTTCCTAGGGCTGCTGGTCAATGGAGACTCAATGAGTCTCTTCTAAGTGTCCGTGATGTGATTATTCCCCTAAATGAGGACATCAAATTTTATTTTGAAAACAACTATTCCCGTGGGGGTCCCGGTTTCCACGGTTTGGGAGGCTCAAAAAGCCATCATAAGAGGAGCACTTATGAGAATAGCCTCGTATAGGAAAAAAAATAGGATTAAAAAAATTGAGGCGTTAACCCTATAATTAGAAACACTAGAAAAGAGTCACAAATCTAGTCAATCGGCCGAGATACTGGCAAAGATAAATTAGAACCAGAGAGGGAATTAAACCTTTGCTTGGCAAATAAAACAGAGCAAATCATATGAAGCCATATACAAATTTAATTATCCGAAACTAATTACAAATCTGAAGAAAGATTTGGAATCCTGGAGCAAATACAATATCTCATGGATTGCCAAAATAATATCTATTAAAATGAATCTCCTTCCACGTATATTGTATTTTTTCCGCACTCTCCTCATTAAGATACCACTTAAAGATCTTGCGGATCTCCAATCCAACATTACCAAGTTTGTTTGGAACAAGAAATGCCCAAGAGTCAAGAGAGAGGTACAGAACTATACAGGCCCACAAGGTCGGGGGGGGTTAGCCCTGCCAATCTTCTGAAATACTATCAGGCCGCACAGCTGAGTCAGTTGCTATTATGGAACTCGGATCCGCAATCTAGAGGATGGGTAGATATAGAGAACGCAGAGTCCAAACCAGTGGACATCAATACTCTTTTATGGCTAACCAAATCCAATAGGCCGCCAAACACCCTATCCCACCCAGTGATTAGACATTCCCTAACATTTTGGGACTGTCTAAAATTGAAATTCAAACTCATAACAAAGAGTTCCCCTATGATCCCGCTCTTCGATAACCTAGACTTCGACACGGGTAGAGCGACAGGCGCATTCCAAACCTGGAGGGCTGCCGGCATTGTCACAGTAGGAGATCTGTTCTCTTTTTATAGGCTTATCCCGTTCCCAGATCTACACAAAAAAAAAGAAACTTGCCCCCCTCTGAGATATTTCGCTACCTGCAAGTAAAACATTTCGTCACACAATATTACAGGGTCGGGGTGTCCCCTGCCTCCACTTATTTTGAAACGCTATATAGACACCGAGCTCTGGAGAAAGGTATAATATCTGCCCTGTACCATATTCTAATTAGCTCTGATGCAGGTGGAAAATGTCTATATGCTGAAATGGGAGGAAGAACTAGGAGAGGTCCTCGAAGACAAAGACTGGCCAGATATATGGGAAGCTGCCGCAAAAAGCTCAATATGCACTGTGGTAAAAGAGAACTACTACAAATTACTATATCGCTGGTACATGACACCGGTTAGGCTCCACAAGATATTTAACTCTCACTCGCCATCCTGTTTCAGGGGATGTGGACAAAACTGTACTATGTTACATATTTGGTGGAGATGCCCATAACTGGTTCCCCTATGGAAGCTCGTCTTCCAACTGATCAAGAGGCTGTTAAACGTTAAGTTGAGACCCAATCCATGGGTTGCCCTCCTGGGTAGGCCATTTCCAGATATATCGCGAGCCTCAGCCAAGTTAATCGCTCATATCATGTCAGCCACGAGTTGCTGTATTGCGGCGTCCTCGAAAAAACTGAAGGATCCCTCTCTGACCATTGCATAACTCTGTAATGGAGAAACTCACTGCGTTCCTGAGAGAGAGCTGCCATAAGTTTTCCCAAACCTGGGATCCCTGGTTTGCGGGACAAGGGGACAATAAAGATGTATCCTTTATATGGAGAGGAACAACCGTTCCCTCGAAAGTCGTGCATACAGTCTAAAACAGAGCATTTCCTATAGAACATGGGTACTGGAGAACAGACAAGTTAAAAACTTAAGGAGTTTCCCCCCCTGCCCTCCTCCCTTTCCCCCCTTTCCCTATGTATTTGTCCGGTTTGTTTATTCTTTAAATGTGTTCGTGCTAGTTGTTGTTAATTTGACCCCATCAATACTGTTCAAATTTGACGGAAAGGTTGGCTAGATTGGCCTTTATGTTATTTTATGTGAAAACTGCTAGATGTGGTCCTGAATGCTCCCTTTTTATTTTCTGTATCCCATTAAAAACTGCAAATGAAATTAAGTTTAAAAAAAAAAAAATGCCAAAAAGAAATTTGATTGGCATGGTGGCACTCCCATGCTCTGTGGGCTTATGCTGCCACTATGCTAGGCAACATGCATCCTGCTAATCTTAAAAACAACCTTCACATTTAAAACACATTCACTTTAAAACACCAAAAAGGCCCAAAAAAAACAATTGATTGGCAAGGTTGCACACCCATGGCCTGTGGGCATGAGCTGTCACTATGCCAGGCAATAGGTAACTTGTAAAAATTAAAAACCACATTGCATTGCCAGATATATAAAAATGCCAAAAAAAAAATTATTTTCAAGGTGGCACACCCTTGCCCTGTAGGCAGTAGGCATGAGCTGTCACTATGCCAATGCAAATGCCAACCTAAAAAAAAATAAAAATACAACATTAAAAAAATAAATCCATCTTTTTCTTAATTTTTGATATCTTCACCCACCGAATCCGACTCCACCAGCAACAGCAGCAGCAACTCCAGGTCCACGACGCAATGATACTCAACAGTCAAGGTCAAAAGGTCAAAAAATCTTTTAAGTCTTTTCTTTCTTTTCTTCATCTTTATTTTGTAATCCATTTTGGGGTCTTATTTACCTTCATCTGTACTTGTACTGTAATCCACTCGTGTTTCTTCTTTATCTTCCTCTTCGGCTTCATTTTCATCTGTTCTTCTTCTTTTAATCCAATAGGGATGTATTGCTGGATTAGCTCCGTGGCATCAAATGAGACTGCACAGGCTTATATATGACTGTGATGTCACATTTGAGAGGGAATGGTTCCCACGCCTCTGATTGGCTGGGATAACCACGTGCCTTTTTTTTTTTGAGGTGACGTCATCAAAAGGGAGTGAAGACAGCCAAGAAAGGCTCAGCTTCTTTTCCCTTTAAGATGACGTGAAAGAACTCATAACGCCTGGCATCACATGGTTTGCTAGAAACAATGGGATTGGGGGTCATCCTATTGTTTCTAGTAAACCATGTGATGCCAATGGCTGACATCACATGGTTTACTAGAATCAATAGGATGACCCCCCAATCCTATTGGTTCTAGTAAACCATGTGATGCCAGGCATTATGGGTTCTGTGACGTCATCTTAAAGGGAAAGGAAGCTGAGCCTTTCTGATTGGCTGGCTTCACTCCCTTTTGATGACGTCACTTAAAAAAAAAGGCACATGGTAATCCCAGCCAATCAGAGGCGTGGGAACTATTCCCTCTCAAATGTGACGTCACAAGCCTATAAAAGCCTCTGTTGTCTCATTTGACACCACAGAGCAAAACCACCTTATTGGTTTAACAGAAGAGGAAGATAAAGAACAAACACGAGTGGATTACAAGTTCAGATGAAGTTAAAAAAGACCCCAAAATGGATTACAAAATAAAGATGAAGAAAAGAAAGAAAAGACAAAGATTCTTTTACCTGTGGACCGTGGCTGTTGAGGATCATTGCGTCGTGGATCTGGAGTTGCTGCTGGTGGTGTTTCTGTGACGTCATCTGAAATGGAAAGGAAGCTGAGCCTTTCTGATTGGCTGGCTTCACTCCCTTTTGATGATGTCACCTACAAAAAAAAAGGGCACATGGTTATCCCAGCCAATCAGATAGCAGGGGAACCATTTCTCACTCAAATGTGACGTTACAGGCCGTATAAAATCCTGTTGTAGTCTCATTTGACGGCCCAGAGCTAAAGGAGAGCATCTCCCTATTGGATTGACAGATAAAGATAAAGAAGAACCAGAGTGGATTACAAGTACAGAAGAAGAAAAGAAAACACTTACAGATTGTACCTGTGGACCGTGGCTGTTGAGGATCATTGCGTCGTGGACCTGGAGTTGCTGGTGTTGCTGTTGGAGTCGGATTCGTTGGGTGAAGACATCAAAAAGTAAGAAAAAGATGGATTTTGTTTTTTTAATGTTGTATTTTTTTTTTAGGTTGGCATTTGCATTGGCATAGTGGCAGCTCATGCCCACAGGGCATGGGTGTGCCATCTTGCCAATCAATTGGTTATTTGGCATTTTTATGTTTCTGGCAATGCAATGTGATTTTTGTTTTATGCATGTTTTATTTTTTTGCAGGTTGCCCATTGCCTGGCACAATGGCAGCTCATGCACAGAGGGCATGGGTGTGCAACCTTACCAATCAATTGTTGTTTTGGTGTTTTAAATTGAATGTGTTTTAAATGTGAAGGTTGTTTTTAAGATTGGAAGGATGCATGTTGACTGGTATAGTGGCTGCTCATGCCTACATGGCATGGGAGTGCCACCATGCCAATCGTTTGTTTATTTTAATTTTTTTGCATTTTTAATGAATTTTTATTTTCTGGTTAATACTGTATTTTTTTTTTTTTTTTTAAAGCTTTCCCATTTACAGTATTGCAATAGTGTTAAAGAATGCCCATATTATATGGGCATGCTTTATCACTGTGCCAATCAATGGGTAGCAGGGGGTGTCCCTGGGTAGGATGGGAAGTCAGCGGTGGATGGTGGGTTAACCCCTTAATTACTGTAGCGGTAACTAACCGCTAAGTTGATAGGGGCCATTAGATTGTATTTTTTACTGTGCTGTGCTGTTGATGCCCACGGACGAGAAGGACGGTGATGCGGATGAGCACAGCCCTCATCCTGGCAGGGTTAAGTGCCAGTTTAATTTACTTTATGCTGCTGATTTATGTTTTATTTTAAATGGGCAAATGTACTATTTTATCCATATCTGGATAACAGTAATTTTGCCCATCACTGTACTGTATGGGGAGGAGGGAGGGGGGAGGGGGGAGGGTGTATTTATTTAAATGTATTACATTTTTTTTTTATGCACAGGATTAATACTGCAGGCCAGCGGGTATCCGCGGGAACCACCTGAAGGCCACCGGACACCTGCAGGAACCACCCGAGCACCCCCAGACCCCTGCAGGGATTAACTGGAGGCCCTGGGACCGCCCGCGGAACTCCACCGGCCTCTGGTATCAATCCTGTGCAGAAAAAATAGAAAATGTTTTTATGTGGGGGCACAGGGGGTGGGTGGGTTGTGGTTTGGTGGGTAGTACATATTGTAATGTTTATTGGGGGCAGAGGTGGTGAGTGAAGGGCTAAGTACCCCTTCACTCACCTCTTCTGCCCCCAATAAACCTGCTATTGTGCCTTAACCCCTTCATTGTTAGCGGCTAGCCGCTAAGGTAATGTAGCTGCTTACTGTCATGATCGGGGTATGAGGGGTTAATGGGATCTGTGTATATGTTGATCTCCATCCCCCTGCTTCAGCAGAATTGCCCCAGGTCTGAGCTGTATTCCCCCAGCAGTCTGTGTTATATTCCTGTATGTGTAGAAATCATGTCGGGAGGGAAAGGGTTAACCATATTGTGTATATGTTGATCTGCATCCCCCTGCTTCAGTAGAATTAATTGCTATGTTATGTATTAACATGGAGAGAGGGTTAACTGTGTATTTGTCATAATGTAAACCCCATAGAACCATATCTCTGTATGTGTTTGCGCTACAAGGCTGAAATTTGGATATGCTTTCCTATGCAACGAACACAGGTTGCATAGATATTGTCAATCTGATTTAAAATATGGGAGAAATAGTTATGTTATCACTGTTTTTACTATAACTTTGGATATAAGTTTGGAAGCTCGCCAAATGGCCCCTTTGATATGTAATTGTACAATCAAAGGAGGCCACTTGAAAGCCTCATTGCATATGCAGCCAGGTCTCACAACGAGGTGATTACCATTTCACCTGCCAAAAGTGACACCCTACATGAAAGACCCCTGCCCCATAAGTAATTTTGCTAGACAGGATGGCAACGAAGGCATTATGTCATAGTTTTTTATAAATGGGCTGGCCAAGTAGCCACAGTCCCGGTTGTATTAATGAGGGGCTGGGTAAACCCAGCTTTTTGCGTTACCTGGCAACCTGTGATTGGGTCAAGATTTTTCTTCACCAATAACTGAACTGCCATGGTAGGAATGGGGGTCTGCGTCTATATAGTTGCTTGCACCCCTTATTCCTGTGTTGGTTGCTTGTTGCTCTCGTTTTGTCGTGCTTGTTGAGACCTATAACAACTAAGGAGCTGCTATTCGGCTGAATATCTCCTTGTCCAACCTCAGTAAGTGTAAATATTTCTGTAATGTTATTTGCTTGATGTATTGTCTGTTCTGCTCATTGGAAATAAACTCATTCAGCTTACTATATCCTAGTCTTGTTCAATGTGGCCCGGTTATTGTATATATGTGCTGTTTTCTCGTGACACTTACATTTTATTTTTATTCATTCATGCATGAGCAGGGGGTATCCTGAGCAGAACTGCATTGATTTCAGCCTTGGGGACCCCCTGCTTCCCGAGATACAGGCCCCGTTATGTGACCCACAGGATTTTTACATGGCGGGGATACCGGCACCCCATAACAGGGCCTGTAACTCAGGAAGTAGGGGGTCCCTGGACCTGAAAATGTAGTTCAGCTCCGGAGAACCCCTGCTACAATACTGTAGTGTTAAAATTTAAATAAAACCCCCGCGATTGCCTGTTAGAGGCGCGTCGTTAGCGTGACTGATTAAGCCTATCTCTTACTGCTCGTCTCTGCGGCTGCGGCCATGGGGAATGCTGGAGAGGGCGCCAGTGTTCACTCGGCATCTCCACGCCGCCTGCAACAGGAGAGATCTGTTTCCTGCATGCAGAGGAGACGGGCATGGCCGTGACGTCACAGAGCTGGTTTGCCCTCATTGTATTCAATATTACATTTCCCGGGCGAAGCCGGGCACAAAAGCTAGTATAAAAATAAAAAGCATAAAACATTCGATCACTGTAACAGCTGCTCAAGAAGATACAGAGAGACAGCTTCTCTCTGGGACTCCTCTGCTCAGCTATTACAGATGTGTGGGTGGCCTGTTAGGATTAACTCAGCGGTGGTCCCATTCAGAAGCAGGGACAGCAACTGAGTTAATCATCCCGGGCAGTTTACTGTTTTCTTTGTTGCAGCCGTGCCGCAACCCCACACACCCACGGAGGTAGTAAATGTTGCTACATCTGTATGTATAACCCGGAAAGTCTTGCCTGTGGTGGCTCTTCAGGACTGCAAATGATTGATTTACTGTATATGATGGGGTTTTTTGCATCGCCTATTGTCTTAAATAAAACCTTTTGCATAAATGCATTCCAGTTATATTTACAATATATCAATATGTTTTGCGTGTGTCATACTGTAGATGTGTTTGAAGATTTAAATAACTTTCCACATAATTTTCTAAGATTACTGTAGTTACAAACCTTTCCTCTGGGCCCTCAGACACATGATAATAAAAATCAATAATAAGTCAATATGTTTTTAAAGGGTGCTAGTAGCCGTATTAGTTCCAGAAAGAGTTAGAAACTTTATACAGGCATACCCCGGTTTAAGGACAATCACTTTAAGTACACTCGCGAGTAAGGACATATCGCCCAATAGGCAAACGGCAGCTCACGCATGCGCCTGCAGCTCGTCTTGAACAGCAATACCAGATTACAAATGCGTTATTTACATCAGTTATGCACGTATATGACGATTGCAGTACAGTACATGCATCGATAAGTGGGGAAAAGGGAGTGCTTCACTTTAAGTACATTTTTGCTTTACATACATGCTCCGGTCCCATTGCGTACGTTAATGCGGGGTATGCCTGTAGGTTGTGTTACCTTTTAATGAAACAACATATCAATCGTACAAGGTTTTCTTCATCAAATGTGATCTCTAAAGTGGGAATGGGAGGCTTAAATACATATCACATGACGTTAATCACAGCAGGGGTCTTCATCTGTGAAGGAGGTGTGCAGAAGATTACCATATTGTACAATATTAAGAATGAAATGGGATTTGTAATTCATTCTATTTTACATAAATGAACATTAAATAGCAATATTAGATTTTCCCTTTTTTAACTGATATTTATTGAGATAAATATTGTTATTGCGATAAATTTCTTCATACCCTTATTGCGGGAAAATTTTTGTTCCCGCCCAACCGTATGTGCAACAACAATAGATTTTTTTTAAATGTTGTAATTACTCCGCTTATAGCATCTGCATTGATACAGTTTGACAAATTCCTTTTACTAATTTTTTGTACTGACCTTTTAATGTTTCACTACACAAATGTATTTATAAAAATGTTTTACAAGGAAGTAATACATTGAGCGTACCTCTTGTTTTCAAATACCGTATATTCCGGCGTATAAGACGACTGGGCGTATAAGACGACCCCCCAACTTTTCCAGTTAAAATATAGAGTTTGGGATACACACACACACCACTATACATATATATATATATATATATATATATATATACACAAACACACACATCACTATATACACACACACACACACATCACTATACACACACATCATTATACACACACACACACACACACACACACCACTATACATATATATATATATATATATATATATATATATATATATATATATATACACACACACACACACACACCACTATACATATATATATATACACACACACACACACATCACTATACACACACACACACATCATTATACACACACATCACTATACACACATCACTATACACACACCACTATACATATTTACAGTGGTTGACAAATCACCAAAAAATCTACTCGCCACACAAAAAAATCTACTCGCCACCTAGTACCAAACGTGTGCTGCTTGGGCCAATATTTACTCGCCCGGGGGTTAAATCCACTCGCCCGGGGCGAGCAAATGTATAGGTTTGTCGAACACTGCATATATATATATATACACACACACACATCACTATACACACACATCACTATACACACACATCACTATATACACACACATCACTATACACACACACACATCACTATACATATATATACACACACACACATCACTATACATATATATATATACACACACACACACACACATCACTATATACACACACACACACATCACTATATATATATATACACACACACACACACACATCACTATATACACACACACATCTCTATATACACACACACACACACACATCACTATATATATATATACACACACACACACACACATCACTATATACACACACATCACTATATACACACACACCACTATATATATATATATATATATATATATATATATATATATATATATATATATATATATATATATATATATATATATACACACACACACACGTGAAAGTACTGTACTGTATGCTCGGCTCCCCACGCTGCGGAACACTGGAGGAGTAAAGACAGGAAGAGGAGGGCTTGTGTCTGTGTGCAGAGGGACGCCCCGCCCCCTCTGCAAGCACAGGGAAACAGCATTAGCACGGAGCTTCTGCCTGCCACTGCTCTGCTCTGCCCCCAGGTTTCGCCGCACAGGCTGCGCCCCCCAGTCGGCGTATAAGACTATACCCGGCGTATAAGACGACCCCCGACTTTTGAGAAGATTTTCCTGGTTTAAAAAGTCGTCTTATACGCCGGAATATACGGTATGTCCCGGTTATAGATTTATGATGACAAATACATGGTTACATTACTGTATGTGAACAGGGTTATACATTACTGTACAAGACATTGCATGCACAGTTAGATAATGTATGTAACAGTTACAGACCAGATAAAAATATGAGACATTAATATCTGTCCATAATAAAATTTGAAAAAAGATATATATATATATATTCGTGGTACATAACACATTAAAATTATGTAATGAATAAATTGTCTTACAATTACTGTATCTCTTTTTCTTTACTTTCCCGATTTACTTGCTAGCTGGTTGATCGTGTTTTTGATGAGAGCCTGAACTTCAGAAAGATTCCTCCTATCAATCAGCCCAGAACAGCTGAGGCAAGCATTTGTACAAGTCATTCAAAATCTCAGCAAAAGGAGACTACTGAGCCTCTAGCAATAACTAGAAGGAAAACTTGGAGCAGAGATGAAGTACGTTCCAAATGTAGTAGCACTCAAAAGAACACAAAATGTTGTCGTTGTATTGTCTGATTAGTTTTTTTTTATGTAAGGCAGTTGAAAGTTCTGAAACAATGCTTGAGTTCTCTTTAATTACATTTCTAAAATGCATTTATGGATCTATATATATTGACTGCAGATATTGCCATTTTTGTATCTGCAGAAAGCCAAAACTCAAATTTAAAAATGCACACATTTTAGATAAATGTTTTTATTCAACTAGTAGAAATGCAGCCAGTTGGTTTGTCGTGTTGTCGGTCAGGAAGACGCAGATGGCAACTGACTGACAACTTCCCAGCAACCAGACTAATTGCCCATCAGGATTAACACAGCATGGGTCCCTGATTCTGAATGGGGCTCCCGCTGTGTTAGTCCTACCGGGCCGCATCATTCTGGAAGAGATGCGCAGTGAGATTAGTCAGAATCAGTCCCTCTCTGTGCGCACCTCTAACAGGCGATTGCGCTGCTTTTATTTTAATAACAGAGGATTGAAGCAGGGGGTCTCCGGAGCTGAACCGTATTAATTTCAGTCCTGGGGCCCCCTGTTTTCCGATTACAGGCTCCAGTATGGAGTGCTGATATTTCCTGCAGGTTTAAATGTCCCGGTCAAGTGATGTAAGAAACTTGCGGGAGATGCCGGCACCCCATACCACCGGGACCTGTATCTCGGGAAGTAGGGTGCCCCTGGGACTGAAATTAATGCAGTTCAGCTCCGGAGACCCCTGCTTCAATCCTATGTCATTAAAAGAAAATAAAAGCAGCTTCATTTCCGTAGCGGCTAGCCGCTAAGGTAATGAAGAGTTTAAACCATAGTTACTGGTTTGTTGGGGGTAGAGCGGTTGGGTGAAGGGGGTAGTTCAACAGTGGGTTGTTAGGCCTGCTAAGGTAATGAAGTGGTTAACCCTTCCCACAACCCACCCGAGAGGCCTAACCACCCACCTAGAGGCAACTACGCCCTTCACCCACCTGCTCTATCCCCAACAAACGCTCCCCCCCCCCACAAATGACTGGGCAAATACCCTAGTAGCCAAATATGACTACTTGCGCTTTTGCCCATTCAAATACAAATTAAATTAATTAATGTTTTACTTACCCCTGCCGGGAGGTAAGTGTTCTCCTGCTCTTCTCTATCAACATGTAAGGGCCGATGCCCACCCATTGAAACACCAGTAACCCATTAATTACTTTAGCAGTTACTACCGCTAAGGTAATTAAGGGATTATTGGTGTTTGTTTTAATGGGGTGGATGAAAAGCAGTGGTGGGATTCAGAAATTTTAACAACCGGTTCTCTCTCACCGCCCTTTTATAGTGAAAAATCATCATCAGCTCTCCCCCTCATCATCATCAGCTCTCCCCCAACCCCCCTCATTATCATCATCAAATCTCCCCCAATACCCCTCTGCATCCTCACATCTCCCGCAGTCCCCCTCAGCATCCTCAGATCTCCCCCAGCCCCCACACATCTCCCCCAGTCCCTCTCACATCTCCCCCAGTCCCTCTCACATCTCCCCCAGTTCCTCCCACATCTCCCCCAGTCCCTCTCACATCTCCCCCAGTCCCTCTCACATCTCCCCCAGTCCCTCTCACATCTCCCCCAGTCCCTCTCACATCTCCCCCAGTCCCTCTCACATCTCCCCCAGTCCCTCTCACATCTCCCCCAGTTCCTCCCACATCTCCCCCAGTCCCTCTCACATCTCCCCCAGTCCCTCTCACATCTCCCCCAGCCCCTCTCACATATCTCTCAGTCCCTCTCACATCTCTCTCGGTCCCTCTCACACCTCCCCCAGCCCCTCTCACATATCTCTCAGTCCCTCTCACATCTCTCTCGGTCCCTCTCACATCTCTCTCGGTCCCTCTCACATCTCTCTCGGTCCCTCTCACATCTCCCTCGGTCCCTCTCACATCTTCCCCACTCCCTCTCACATCGCCACCAGTCCTCGCATCTCCCCCACCCCCTCTCACATCTCCCCCACCCCCTCTCACATCTCCCCCACCCCCTCTCACATCTCCCCCAGCCCCTCTCACATCTCCCCCAGCCCCTCTCACATCTCCCCCAGCCCCTCTCACATCTCCCCAAGCACCTCTCACATCTCCCCCAGTCACTCACATCTTCCCCAGTCCCTCTTACATCTTCTCCTCCCCTCCTCCATGCCTACGGGGAGATGGTATGCAGCGGCAGCAGACCCCGTAGAAGAATCTCTTGAGACAGAGCACAAGATGAGGAGCTCTAGCTGCAGACACCGGAAGTTCCGGGTCAGACCGCTAGATGGCGCACCTCCCCTGCAGTCCTGCTCTGAAACAAGGGATTTTACTATGGCTAATGCACCGGTTCGGCGAACTTGGGAAATTCCAGTAATAGGTTCGTGCGAACCGGCTGAATCCCACCACTGGTGAAGGGTATACTGTAGTTGCCCCAGGGCGGGTGGTTAGACTTCCCTGGAGAATTGCGGGATTGGTTAACCCCTTAATTACCTTAGCGGTTGTAACCGCTATGGTAAATCATGGGCTAACCCCTCCCACTACCCACCCAGGAGGCCCAACCACCCGCCCCGGGGCAACTACCCCCATCCCCCACCCCCTCTACCCCCATCACCACACATACAAATGGACAAAAGCACTAGTAGTCAAATGGTTAATAGCGCTTCTGCCCATTTGTGCAGCAGCAGCAAAAAAAAAAAAAAAACATTGACACTACAGAACTGTACAGTACATTAAAATTAAACATAGGCAATAAACCCATCAATTGCCAATGGGGTTACCTATGCCCTCAAAAGGGGAAGAGATAACCACATTGGCAATCAATAAGCACCATACAACTCACCCCCTTTACGCCCAACATTCACCCTCCCCCCCCCCCCAACGCATACAGTAATGGGCAACAGCCTTATTTTCCAGATCTGCTTAATAGGGCATTTGCTCATTAAAAATAAAACAATACCCAGCCAGCATATAGTAAATAAAAGTTGCACTTACCCTGCCATGATGAAGGCCGTCCTCGTCCTTCTGTTCCTCCACGTCTTCAGTGGGCACCGACCGTAAAATATAAAAAAACTAACTACTGGCCTGTAACCCCTTAATCGCCATAGCGGTAATTAAATAGTTAACCCATGTGGGAGGCCTAACCATCCTCCCCGGGCAACTACCCCCATCCCCTCTACCCCAATTCCCACAAATGGCAAAAGCACTTGTTGTCAAACGGGGCTAATAGTACTTTTTCCCATTTGTTTTAAAAAGAAAAAGAAATACACAATAAAATTATATTGATTTTACAGGAGTGTACAATACATTACACAGTAGCCAATAAACCCATTGATTGTCAATGGGGGCAAGGATTACCACAATGGCAATGAATGGGCAATCTAAAAAAAAAAAACACCCAAAAACTAAAGTACTGTACAATGTAAATAAAAACAAACATTAGCCCAAAAATGCATTGATTGTCAATGTGGTCCTCTATTTAAATAAAATGCCGGGGGAACGCACGAGGTCTCTGTAACTCACCGTGATTCAGCCGGCTTCGGGTGATGCATCGCCATGGCAACGTGGCTTCAAATGACACAGCGGGGTCTCCCCGCTGGTTTCAGCTCTGTCCAATTCTCAGAACTTGGACCCGAGAACTTGCTCCCTGCGCTTTTCGTCCGCTTGGCCGGGCATCCGCCGGTCGCGTCACTGGACTAAGCCAGGAACAAGTAGGATCGGTTCTCAGAACTTAGCCGCGTTCTCAGAACTTGGCCGCATCCTGAGAACTTGGCCGCCACTGTCGAACTTATCCTCAGCTAGGCTAGGCTTCTCCGGGACCTCCGTTCCAAGTGCTTTGCTATTCCGAGCAAAGCACTTTTGAAAAGCCCGCAAGCGCTTCACCTGGCCAGCCCATTTCCGCCCGCTGGGTAAGCTCCACAGAGTCTGGCTATAACAAAGGGTCTCACCCGCTGAGAGCCCATCCACAGATCTGTTCCTCCGCCTTTCCCCTCTTGCCAGATGGCCCGACACCTAACTCATCCTTTTTATCTGCCATTGCCATGCAGACACCTCGGCTAATCTTATTACTGGGGCTGCCTTCATAGCAATGGATTATACATACAAATACATTGTACTGTATTACAAATTATAGGCTAAAGCAGTAAAATTCCGGGCATTATTGAAAACCCTGCTCTTTGATTGGTTAAAATTCCGGGCATTATCCACAGTAATGCCCTGAATTTCAGCAGCTTGCAAAATGCAGTTTTCAATCTGTTTATTTCCAGCCAATCAGCTTTCAGAACAGCTGAGACAGGGCAGGGGATTGGTTTGAATTAAGTAAAAGCTCTGAGACATGGCAGGGGATTGGTCAAAAAGTATCAGCCACGGTTTGACTTCTCCCCCTCCCGAGCTGACAGATTTTCTGAGCAGATTCAGTTGAATTGGGGGGGGGGGGGGGGGTGAGGGGGGGAGGGAGAGACTGCAAAGAAGTAAGTGTGTTGTGTATAGAATAGAGGTGCAGGGTTGTGTGTGTGTGGGGGGGAGAGGGGGTGTAGAGGTGCTGTGTTGTGCTGTGTTGTGTGTAGAGCTGGGGGGGAGAGTGCACAGTTTAGTAAGTGGCTGCATTTTTTGTGTGTGTGTGTACACAGAGGGAGCGGCAGTGTGTGGATATAGATATCTGCAGTGTAAGAGTATATAGAGGTGGTTTCATGTATTTACCATTTTATTTGAATACAAAAAATCTATTTAACTATACAAAAGTGTCTATTATTTATGAAATAAGCCGACATTTAGCCTATAATAGTAATAATCCCTGAAGAACAGGGCATTACTGGCCAATAATGCCCTGGCTGGGTTAAAGTCCCTCGGCTTCGCCTCGGGCCTTCAACTCATCCAGCCAGGGCATTATTGGCCAGTAATGCCCTGTTCTTCAGGGATTATTACTTAAATAAGAACTTGGATTCTAAAACTTGGATTCTACAACTTGGTTTTAAAACAGGATCCTGCACTGTTTTAAAACGTGGTTGCAGAACTTGCTGGTGGGGCAGTGCTATTACATAGGGTTATGTTGTTAATCCAAAACACCCCGTCTTTATACATAGACACGCACGATTTGCGGGTACAAATACAGTACTACAGGTAAAACCGGTCAGCAACACTTAACATACATTTTAACCCTTTTTGACCCCCAACATCCACCCTTAAACCCCTGTTCCCAAAGTCCCGGTCCTGCAGCTATTTCCCATAAGGGGGTCTAAAACACCTGGTTTAGTCTCTCCTCCTGCATCTCACTATGCATTCTCTATTGCTTTTTCTGTTTACTGTTTCCTCACTCCGTTGTAAATGTTTCTGTTCTCCAACTTCCCCACACCCCTCCTATCCATATTTCCTCATCTCTCCTCCCCTTCACCTATGTCTGTGCCCATACACTGCACCATTATTTACACACCTCTTTCCGAACAACTTCTTTACCCATCAATAAAAAGCACCCCCACAAATTCTCTATTCACACCCTTTATCTACTTCTTCCTGCTGCTGGGGATATCTCTCCTGATCCTGGACCCAGACATAAACACACCTGCTCTCACCCACGCCTCCCTGCCATCTCCTCCCATGCAAATAATGTTAACCTTCTGGTTTAATACTGACCAACCTTAAAACTTGCCCCACAAATCAAGCATCCCAATAGCCTGCACTCATGGCTATTGTACCGCACTCATGGCTATTGTCCCACACCCACCGTCACTCTTACCACCCATTGTGACCAAGCACGGCTATCTACAGCACTTATTCCCTCACCTGCTGTCGCTGTAAGTTTCCCATCATACCTACTAGATTGTAAGCTCTTCGCAGCAGGGATTTCCTTTCCTATTGTCTGATTTTGCTGCGCTTAATGTATTATTATAATTCCCTGTACTGTATTCTTTGGGAAACGTTGAGTACACTTTTGACGCTAAATAAATAAAGACATACAATACAACACACAGGACATTCCCAGCTTATGAGCTTACAGGAGACAGCTAAGGGAACATGTTTTACAAGGGATACAGTAAAAATACACTTTACTAGCCCAATGGGCTTACATAGACAGACCATTACACACAGTTTTAGTGGCAGCTAGCCGGGCTTCACCTTTATTATGAAGGCCAGCTACCCCCACCGTGACACCCCATTTGGCGACCAGTGCTTTTGCCCATTTGTATATGTGTTGATGGGAGTAGAAGGGGTGGGGGATGGGGGCAGCTGCCCCGGGGAGGGTGGTTAGGACTCCCGTTGGGTAGCGGGAGGGGTTAACCTCTTAAGTGCCTTAGCAGTTACAACTGCTACGGTAATTAAGGGTTTAACCAATCCTGCAACGCTCCTGGGAGGTCTAACCACCCTCCCCGGGGCAACTTCTTGTTATGCACCATCCCGACTCTTGCATTACATAGTTACATAGTAGATGAGGTTGAAAAAAGACTTCCGTCCATCAAGTTCAACCTATGCTAAATTTAGACAACAGATACTTTATCCTATATCTATACTTATTGATCCAGAGGAAGGCAAACAAAAAACCCCATTAAGGGGAAAAATTAATTCCTTCCTGACTCCAAGAATTGGCAATTGGATTGGCATTCTTCTCAAGGATGTCTTCTTTCTACCCTCTTTGTCCTCTCTCGCCTTTAACCTTTTTTGCTGACTGCCCCGCACCTCTGGAATGCCCTTCCCCTCAATATCCGACTTGCACCCTCTCTATCAACCTTTAAGACCCACCTTAAGACACACTTGCTTAAAGAAGCATATGAATAGCACTGTGGATAATACTAGACACATGATACATAAAGCTTGGCCCCCTGCAGATGCACTTACCAGAATGCCCTTCTACTATCTGTGTACGTTCTCCCTACCTACCAATTAGATTGTAAGCTCCGCAGAGCAGGGACTCCTCTTCCTTAATGTTACTTTATGTCTGAAGCACTTATTCCCATGACCTATTATTTATATTATCTGTTATTTATTTGATTACCCCGTGTATTACTACTGTGAAGCGCTATGTACATTAATGGCGCTGTTTAAATAAAGACATACAAACAACTACAGTACAGCCTTCACCACCCCATTAAAACACCAGTAACAGTAATTAAAGGGTTACTGGTGGTTTAATGGTTGACCATCGGCCCTTACATGTTAGTGAAGAAGAGCAGGAGGACGCCTTCATCCTGGCCAGGGTAAGTAAAACATTTATTAATTTAATTTGTACTGTACTTTACTGTATACTGTATTTGAATGGGCAAAAGCACAAGTAGCCATATTTGGTTACTATGGCATTTGTCCATTCCTTTGTGGGGGGAGTGGGGTTTGTTGCCCCGGGTTGGTGGTTAGGCCTCTCCGGTGTGTAGTGGGAGGGGTCAACCCCTTAATTACCTTAGCAATAGTAACAGCTAAGGTAATGTAGGGGTTAAAACCTCCAACTACACAGCTAAGAGGCTTTGACACCCACCCTGGGGCAACTACCCCCTTCATCCACCCCCTCTACCCCCAACAAACCAGGTAGCTAGCCGCTAAGGTAGTGATGCTGCTTTTATTTTAATTAAGGATTGATGCAGGGGACCTCCGGGACTGAACCACATTGATTTCTTCCATGGGTCCCCCTGTTTTCCGAGATACAGGTATGGGGTGCCGGTATCTCTGGCAATTATTATTTTGCCGCATCACGTGACTTGGACATTTAAACCTGTACGAGATACCGGCACCCCATACCAGGGTCTGTAACTCAGATAGCATGGGGTCCCTGGAGCTGAAATTAATGCGCTTCTGCTCAGGAGTCCCCTGCTTCAAACCTATGATATTAAAATAAAATAAAATAAAATCTGCGCAATCGCCTGTTACAGGTGCACAGAGAGAGTGACTGACTGATTCTGTCTACTCTCACTGTGCATGTCTTCTAGACTGATGTGGCCTGGTAGGATTAACACAGCGGAAGTCCCATTCAGTAGAAGGGACCCCCACTGTGTTACTCCTGATGGGCCATCCCCCCCTGCTCTGCACTTGTCTGTGAACGCTCCATGTTTGGTCAGGGGTTTATCAGCACACTTGCGGAGCAGGTTGGAGATACAACTGACTGCATCTGTAGCTATCGTGCAGCTGGCTTGTGAAGTAATGCGCGTAATAAAATGTCATCAGTGAACAATGCGTTCTATGTAGTCAGGCATTTTAATAATTCAGAATTTACCACGTTTGCATGATTTACTCCTATTTTAATCGCTTTTTATTTTTATTTTAGGTTATGGGAGATAGTTTACTGCTTTCCTCAGTATTCCAGTTTTCTCGGAAGATTAGGCAAGCCATTGATAAAACGGCTAATAAGATCAGGTATGTTTATTTGGCAGAGGCATTCACTATTTGTTTGACTATAGTGAGTTGAAATAACGGAAACTTCAAATGTAATACATATCTGTATCATAATTACACTAATATGTCAGTATTCAATGGAAACCTCATCCCTCAAAGATCCAATTTCGTAACACTAGGGTTGGACAATATACCAGTGGGATAGTAAAACCGCAGCAATAAAAATGGACGGTAACTCGGTACTTACCAATGTTTATTACCACTGTATTCTTGTCTGCCAGCTGCTGGGGTCTGTGTGAAGCTGCAGTGTTTCCCCAAGCTTCCAGTCACACTCTCTCTCACCCCTCCCTTACATCAGATTTTGCAGAGAGAGGGGGGAGGAGGCGGAACTGACAGGTAGAGAGGAGAAGGTGGAGCTAGTAGCTCCATGACAAAGCTGCACCATATACACTGGCGACACACTTTATTCGAGCTCGGCTAGTCCCACGAATTCGGGTATACCCGGGTGTATTGAGGTTTGTGACTGTTTTCTGCCCGAGTATATTGGGTTATTTTCTAGGCAGGGATTGAAGCATTTTATTCCCCCTGGCTGCAATACTGCACAGTATATATATATATACTGCATTACAATTCATGAATTTATGCCATCTGGTAGACACGCGAAGCATTGCAGCCTATTAAATCCTAATCATTATCATTTAACAAATCAGCCGCCCATCAGCCAGGCATGAACCCAGGCTGGGAAGGCAAATGCAACGGGGCTTGTCAGAGGTGAGGAGCGGCGCATTCCAGGTATCTGCCAGGTACATACCGGGTATTTGCTCGAATAAAGTGTGTCGGTGCAGTAAAGACTATCAAATGAATCCTTGTTCTGGTAATGTCCATACATATTATAACCCCATCTCTCCCCTCCCCCCTCCCATGTCTCTCAACCATTTCTTCCCACCAATGTCTCTGGAAGAGATTTTAAACTAGGATGAAAGGGGGTAAGGACAAGAAAAACCTAATGAACTAAATAGAATGGACAGGGATTGAGGAAACAGCAAAGGGTCACAGAGGTAGAAATGGGGGCGGGTGGGACTTTTGCCAGCAGGGAGAAACCCATATTAAATACTGATAATACTAGAAAACGTCTAAAAACTAAATCCAATTGGAGTAGAAAGGCAGAAGCAGTAAAGATTATAGTACAGACTGAAAAAAACCTTAAATGCATGCTTGTTAATGCAAGAAACCTTGCTGATAAAATGGGTGATCTTGAAGTAATAGCTACATGGGAGCAGTATGTTATAATAGGAATTGCTGAAACATAGTGGGCTGAAACTCATGACTGGGCAGTTAATTTAGAGGGTTGCAGTTAATTTAGAAGGTTATTCCCTTTTCGGAGGTATCGAGCAAATAGAAGAGGAGGTGGAGTATGTTTATATGTTAAACCGGATCGAAAACCTATTATAAGGGAAGATGTTTATGAAGGGAATGATGGAAATGTAGAGACCTTTTGGATAGAAATAGCAGTGAAGGTAAAAGTACAAAGAAAATGTTTGTAGGGATATGCTATAAACCAAGAATTTGTGAGATAGTGGAAGCCAAAATATTTTTGCAATTGGAGAAGGAATCAAAACTAGGCCATGTTTGCATTATGGGCGATTTTAAATATCCAGACATAGACTGGGGAATGAGATTAGCATTACAATGAAAGGTAACAGGTTTTTGGGGGTGCTTAAAGACAATTGCATGACCCAAATTATTGAGGAACCAACCAGGAGAAAGGCAATATTGGATTTCGTAATATCAAACAATGCTCTCATTTGAAATAAATGATCAAAAACCAGATTACTTGGGTTCAACAAAGACTTTAAACTTTAGAAAGGACGATTTTAATAAACAGATGACTAATTTACAAGGAATAAATTGGGAAGTTTTTGCAGGGTAAAATGTGGAAGATAAATGGGCTGTCTATAAAACATTGTTAGAAAAGCACACTTATCAGTGTATACTCTTGGATAATAAATATAAAAGAAACATGTCTAACCCAATGTGGCTAAATACACAGGTAGAGGAGGAAATGGATGAAGAGGCAGGCATTTAGGTTCTTAAAATCAGAAGGGACAGAGGCATAATATCAGAATTATAAGGAATGTAACAAAAGTCGCAAAAGGGCAATTACATTAGAGAAAATGGATAATGAAAAAACGATTGCAATAGAAAGTAAGATCAACCCTAAAAAGTTCTTTAAGTACCTTAATGACTTCTAAACTGGACATTTTGTGCACTGGCAACCTGCTCTATAAGGCTGCAGTTCCTGGTGGGAGTCGCCGAGCAAAGTTCTGTTTGCTGCAGCTCCATTTGATCGTCGCTGTCACGCATTACCCTTTTGTCTATTTGGAATCCCTGTTGCTGACCCCGACCTCACTGCCTTCCGTCTGCCCTGACCTTTTTTCCCTGTCGCCTGGAATATGCCGTCCTGACCTTTTGCCTGTCGCCTGGACTCTGCACTTCTGCTGCCAGCCTGTCACGCTGCGCTCATCACAAACAGGACTAGACCGCGGGGCTGAGGTGGGGATGTATATAACCGCCGCCCTACAACCACGGAGCCAGGTCCGGAATGCGTTGTCGGAGTCGTGGAGCTGGGTCAGGGCAGGAGAGTTCGGGGGAGCCGTGGTACTTGCCGTGTTCCGGGGTTAGAGAGAGAAGAATCGTCGTTTATCCGAAGCCGTGATCCGGTGTTGGAGAGAGCGGGAGTCCAATAACAAGCCGAAGTCCAGGGGTAGAGAAGAGACAGGTCCAGGTACAAGCAGGGGTCACAACACGAGTCAGGCAAGGCACAGGAACAGACAAGATCCAAGAAGCAGCAAGCACAGCACAACAGTGTTTATGTCCAGCAAAGTGAAAGTGAAACAGGAAGGTATTTAAAGGGGAAAGCACCAATCAGGAACTAGCAGATGATGACCTCACATATAAGCCACGAGCCGATAGGGTAGTGCAGGATTGACTACTGGTGTAACACAGCTGATGCTGCTAGTGTTTGTTGGCGTGCGCGCGTACGAGGAGTGCGACGCAGAGTGGGTGCTGTGGTGATACTGTGGGAGCGCCTCCTCGGATGAAGCATTGCGCAGCTGCGTGCGCACCGATAGCGGTCTGTGAATGTCAGAGGTACAGCCGTGTGACGCGTGCTGGGGGCGGAACCTGGCGGCGATCCTGACACAGCCCTGACCTCTGCTTACTGACTACGAATACTCTTACAGGACTCTGTCCCTGGGCTCTGGTCGGTTATTCTGCATTCCTACCTCAGCCCTGCGGGTCCGCTTTCTGATTCGAGACAAACACTGTCACAAATCTTCAGGAATATCTCATGGAAAACAACATTATTTGTAATAGTCAGCATGAAGGATAGGTCATGCCAAACTAACCTCATTAGTTTCTTTGAGGATGTAAGTAGGAATTTAGACTAGGTTCATGCAGTTTATGTGGTTTACTTAGAATTTGCAAAGGCTTTTGATACGTTTCCACACAAGGTTAGTGTACAAAATAAAGCAAATTGAACTCGGTAAAAATATATGCACCTGGATTGAAAAGTGGTTGAAGGATAGACAACAGAGTGTTGTAATAAAGTACATTATTGTGTACTTTTGGAATGGAACTTTTTCATGTTGGGCTAAAGTTGTGAGTGGTGTACCTCAAGGATCTGTACTGGGACCCCTGCTTTTTAACTTGTTTATTAATGACCTCTAGGTTGGCATAGAGAGCAAAGTCTCCATCTTTGCTGGTGACACTAAATTGTGTAAGGTAGTAGAATCAGAGCAGGATGTAATTTCTCTCCAGAAGGACTTTGATTGACTGGAAACTTGGGCAGGTAAATGGCAGATGAGGTTTAATACAGATAAATGTAAGGTTATGCATTTGGTAAGCAAGAATAAACAGACGACTTACAAATGAATTGGGGATAAATTACTGTAGGTGAATCCTTGATGGAGAATGTCACGGGAGACCAATGCTTTTAACACAAAAATACCCGGATCCTTTGAT
Organism: Ascaphus truei; assembly: GCF_040206685.1. Lineage (NCBI taxonomy): Eukaryota > Metazoa > Chordata > Amphibia > Anura > Ascaphidae > Ascaphus > Ascaphus truei. The sequence continues at coordinate 214,027,794 of NC_134486.1, forward strand.
TGGGCAAAACGTGAGATAAAATAAATTGTAGTTTATTCACACAATCAACATACACAGCTTGATTTACATAATAATACGAAAATACACTTACTTAGTTACGATGTTAAATCTGGTTACAGGAAAGATCTTAGATGGAATCTCAGGTGAATATTTTTACAGCATGTTGAATCTACCTCCTGACTGGCTGCACAGACTTTTAAAACCTCACAAGTCCTATCTTTACAATGTGCAACCAATCGCGGCGTGGGAACAAAACATCCCACCTATTGGCAAGGTTCGCTCATACTTCGGGAAGCCTGGCAGAGGCTTCAAGGTATGCCACAGGCATGTGCGAACTCAGGCTCTAAGCCGCTTACAATACCTAACCAAGCCCATTTCCCTGGTGGCAGGTTGTCTACCTGACACCTGGACATCTGTCAGGGACAAACTTTTTACCTCTCCCCCTCCCCACATGACACCTTACTTGGCTAATTCTTTTGAGCTACGGCCTGTTTCCAGACACAAGGGGACAGAATCAGCAGGGGGCCTTAGAAGCCCAAGTCTAAATTATGCATTGCTTACTCACTGGATTTCCTGCCATGCATTTTAAAGCATAGTACTTATGTTTTAAGTGTTCCCTCCTGTCCTGGACACCTGAAGGAAAAATCCCCTTATGTCTATAATGTTAAAACAGTTAAACTAGGGTAACTTTAATTCATCAATTTTTATAACGCTTTGTAAAAATTGCGTGATAACCGTTTTAATGGTTTTACCCCAGCAGCACTCACCTCAAAAACTCAGCGCTCTAGGATGTTCCCAGCCAAAGTTACTTTTTTTCCCCTTTCCCCCTACCAATATCTTTCTTAATACTCATCCTCCACCCCATTGTCTCTTAAGCCCCATTCTCCACCCCAATGTGTCTCTCAATCCCTTCCTCCACCCCAATGTGTGTCTCAATCCCTCTCAACTCCTGCCACCCCAATGTCTCTTATCCACTTCCTCCCCCCAAAGTATCTCTTAAACCCATCCTCTCCCCCAATCTCCCTGAAATCCATCCTCCACCCAAATGTCTCTCAACCCTGTCCTCCCCCCTTATGTCTATTAAACATTCCCCCCCACTAATGTTTTTACCCCTTCCTCCAATGCATCTTATCCCCTTTTCTTTCACCAATATCACTCTTAAACTATCTTTCGCCTTGATGTCTCTCTCAATCCCTTCCTCCACCCCAATGTCTTTCTCAACCCTTTCCTCCTGTAACGCCTGTATGCCCGCAGACCTGGCCAGTCCCCAGTACTGAGGTGGGAAGGGTTTTACCACGCACCCACAGCAGTGAGAGCGTGCCCGGAGTGTGGTATGGCGTTGCCAGGCCTGTAGAAAGATGGTTAGTTAATACTTGCAACGCCTTGGGATTCAGAGTAAGGATAGTGATGTCCGTGTGCCAGAGTCCAGGGGTATAGAGAGCAGGATCGTAATGTTCGTAAGCCAGAGTCCAGGGATAACAGAAGTCAGCAAAGTCGTGTCCGTAAGCAGGGTTCAAGGGCAGTAGAGAGCAGGGTAATCCAGTACAAGCAGAGGTCAAGCCAGGGGAATCCAGGGGTAAGCAGGAGCAGGAACAGAAGCTGGAAAACACAGGAGAGCCAGGACTGCACACACAGAGGTTACAAAGAACTATGCAGAGCAATGAGTGAGAGGACAGACAGGGGTTATAAAGGAGGGAACACCAATGGGAGAGAGAGGAGGAGCAGAGGGTGAAGTGAGAGACAGCAGGGATAGGTGAGAAGGAGAGGAGGAGGAGGAGGAGGAGACAGGTGAGCCAGAGAGGGAGATAGCCTGAACAGCCTGAGAGGAGGAGCCAGGGGTCTGGGAAGGCCTACAAGAGGAGCATGTGCGCCTCTGTAAGGTTAGAGTGCGCGCGCACAGGCTGTGTCAAGAGGCGGGCGGAGCACCGCGCCACGGGAGCACCCGCCGAGGGCGGGGGGAGAACCGGAGGGGAGTGTACAGGAGGTAAGGGGACTGGAGCGGGAGCAGAGGGAGGCCGTGAGCGGGGAACACTGTAAAGGGAAACGGAAGAGTGAGAAGACGCGCGTGCCCTGGGGGGAACTCGCGCAGACGCCAGGAGAACGTGAGGGACTGCCGCAGAAGGACGAATGTGGGAGGAGGAAGGGAGAACCGAACGGGGAGGCAAGGAAGGGACATGAGAGGCAGGAGGGAGCGCAGCGCCAGGGACACATGGAGGGGAAGGAATCCCCTGAACCGTCACAGTATCCCCCCCTTGAGGATCGATCTCCGGGCGATCCAGCCATGGCTTCTGGGGAAATTTCAGATGGAATTGCCGGAGGAGTTTGGGGGCGTGGATGTGATGTGCAGGAACCCATGAACGCTCTTCTGGACCATAGCCCTTCCAGTGGATGAGAAATTGGAGTTTATTTCTGGACCACCGAGAGTCGACTAAAGAGTGAATTTCATACTCTTGTTGTCCTAGGGTAGTCACTGGGTTGGGTTTTCCGGAAGGATCCGGGAAGTGCGAGCTCTGGACGAAAGGTTTGAGTAGGGATACATGGAATACAGTAGGAATCCTCATGGTGGGAGGCAGTGCTAGTCGGTAAGTTACCGAATTGATCTTTTCAATTATCTTAAATGGACCCAAAAATCTTGGGGACAACTTAGGAGACGGAGTCTTGAGCATAATATTCTTTGAGGACAACCACACTCTGTCACCGGGTTTGAACGAAGGACCTGGTTGGCGACGTCGATCTGCCTTAGTTTTTTGTCTAGAGATGGCAGTTTGTAGAGACTTAAGGTTCCTCCTCCAAGAATTCTGAGGGTCGTAACATGGGAGTCCGCTGCGGGAATGCCAGAAGGAGGAGAGTGGAAGACTGCTAGGGTGAAAACCGAAATTGATGAAAAAAGGAGATTTTTGTGTAGATTCATTCTTAAAAGAATTGATAGCCAATTCGGCCCACGGTAACAGGTCCACCCAGTTGTCTTGTGACTCGGAGACGAAACATCTGAGATACTGCTCTAAGGTCTGATTCATCCTTTCAGTCTGACCATTGGTCTGAGGGTGATAACCGGAAGAAAAAAGAAAAGAAATCCCAAGTCTCTGGGAAAACGCACGCCAGAACTTAGAGATGAATTGAGAACGTCTGTCAGAGACAATTGAAATGGGAACGCCATGTAATCTGAAAATTTCTTTGGAAAAAATATCGGCCAAAGTAGCAGAATTAGGAAGACCCTTGAGGGGAATAAAGTGTGAGTGTTTAGATAATCGCGGTCTACCACTACAAGAATGGTATTCATTTACTTAGAATTGGGAAGTTCGACAATGAAGTCCATAGATATGTGTTTCCAAGGTTGCTCTGGGATGGGAAGAGGCATGAGAAGACCCGAAGGTTTGTGATGGGCAGATTTACTCTGGGCACATACCGGACAAGCACTAGTGAAATCAAAAATGTCCTTGTTCATCCTCGGCCACCAAAATGTCCGTTTAATAAGATCCGCTGTCCTCTTGAAGCCTTGATGACCGGCCGATCTAGAAGAATGTCCCCAAAGTCAAATCTTGTGGTGAAACCGTGGAGCTGCGTATAAGCGTCCCTCTGGTACCCTGAACCTGCTGGAAATGTGAACCTGGGCTTTGTTGATTTCATCTAACACATCGAAATTATTGGAAGAAATTATGCACTTGGCAGGAAGAATCGGTTCCATGGATTCATTAGATTCGTTCTCCGTGGCAAACTGGTGAGAGAGAGCGTCCGCTTTCATATTTTTGGTATCAAGAATATATACGAAATGGTATAGTTGAAACGGGGGGGAAAAAAGAGACCAACGGGCCTGACGGGATCCTAACCGTCGAGCCCCCTCGATATAGAGCAAATTTTTGTGGTCGGTGAGGATGGCAATAGGTTCCTTGGTGCCTTCTAAAAGATAGAAGTGAAGTAGTGCAAAGGTGCACTGCAACTGGAAAGATTCTTTGAAAAAATATATCACGGGCAAACTCCAAAATAAAATAGAGGGTATTTAATGAATGGACTCACAAGTAGATGAACATGACAAACGCACCGACGCGTTTCATCCCGCAGGACTTTATCAAGGTGTATAATCAAACACATACCTTCTGCTAGATATAGCCCAAAATTCGCGCCAAAAGTCCGCAGCGCCGCTCATGCGCACCAGTGCCGCGTCGCACAGTCATGACAGGACGCCATGCCCCACCACTCTAGCTTGGACATGGAGTGACGTCATAAGTGCGCGCTCGCATCCAAGCTGGAACGCATGCCGCGCATGCGCACCAGTGCCGCGTCGCACAGTCACGACAGCACACCATGCCCCACCAATCTACCTTGGACATGGAGTGCCAGCACAGTCAATGCGTGGCTGAAGGCGGAAGATACATAAAAACAACAAAAACTTTATTAACAAAAAAAGTACCAATCAACAATGTGTAATAAAAAAAATTAAAAACTGACTGAAAAAGTGAATAAAAGAAGAAAGGAAAGGAGGACAAGAGAAAAAATAATAACCTTATGATAAATAAAGAACAATAATTGCACAGAAGGCATATTGACAATCACAGTCACAACTGGTCATAACAAGTCAATTACACATCTAATCATCATTCAGTTGAAGATAATAAATCAATGTATAATATATGAATAGTAACACAAGTATAGTGTCGGTGATTGTTATATTGTCACATTTCATCAATATAGAAATACAGAATACAAAAAAAGAAGAAGAAATACATATATATGATAATAACAAATTGGAATATATATATATATAATAGTGGATGAATTAAATAAATAAGTAATTCATTATTAGTATGTATAACCCTGTATAATATCTATATACCAAAGATATATGCAGAAATTATTATTGATTGCAACAGGCATAAGATATAAATATTTAAGATATTACAAAAATATTGATTGAGATAAAAAAATCTAAACATTTATATGAATAATAATAAATGTAATAAATCTTTACAAGAACAAGGTGGCAACGAGTATTGGGGTTGAGTAAATTATTAAATGTTTACAGAAATGGGAAAGATCCCATTCAATATTCATACTGTGAGGCATCCTGGTCTTTAATGTAAAGATCCAGAATGCCTCACGTTGGTCCAACCTTTGGCCTCTATTACCCCCCCCCCCTAGGCAGTGTAGAGATCAGTTCTATACCTTGAAATCTAAAATTATGTAAACCACCATAGGGACAATGGGTAAAGTGTTTGGGAACAGGATGATTAAGATCCCCCTTAGATATCAACCGCAAATGTTCCATAATACGGACTTTCAAGTTCCTAATGGTTCTTCCCACATATTGGCTACCACATCCCTACCAATGTCTCTCTTAAACCCCATCCTCCACCCCAATGTCTGTATCAACCCTTTCCTCCCCCACCAATGTCTCTCAACCCTGTCCTCCCTCCTTAGTCTATTAAACCTGTCCCCCAACAATATATTTACCCCTTCTTCCCTCCAATGCCTCTTAACCACTTCCTTCCCCCCAATGTCTCTTATCCCATTCTTCCCTCACAATGTCTCTCTTAAACCCCATCCTCCACCCCAATGTCTGTCAACCTATTAACCCTGTCCCCCCACCAATGTATTTACCTCTTCCTCCTCCCAATGCCTCTTATCCCTTTCCCCCCCACCAATGTCACTCAAACCCCATCAACCACCCCAATGTCTCTCTCAACTCCATCCTCCCCCAATGTCTCTCTGGAGAACTGTAACTTGTTTCAGATTGTGATACTTTTTAGAAAGATTTCAAAACATTTTTATGTTTACAGAGGTTCAAAACCTCAAAGTTCTCTCTTTTTCAAGTCATGTTAAATGCGCATGTAATATTTATTTATTGTTTTTGCTTTTTAGGATATTATTTAAAGACAAGGAACGGAATTGGGATGAAATTGAAAACAAATTACGAGCAGAAAGTGAAATTCCTATTTTGAAAACTTCATGTGTTGTATGTATTTTATTTACATCTCTGTAATTATTTTCTTCTTCAAAGTAAAGTAGTTTAGAAGTTTACATTTAAAAATATTCTGTGATTAATTAGTATTAGCTATCCCAAAATGTTTAAATCATTGTTTTTTGATTTTTTTTTTTAAAACAGAAATGGAAACTAGGGATCCCTTAGAGTTTAATCACACTTATCCTTGCTCCAGGACTCTACAAGATATGTACATTTTTATGTGCCAGGAAAATTAAAGTAAAATCAAAGACGATTGCTGGGATCAACCAATAGGAAACTGAAATGTTGTGCTTTCATGAGATTGTGGCTTACTATTGGCTCATGGGAGTGAGGTTTGGATGGCAGTCACATAGATTTTCTAATAGGAACTAGAACCAGCAGACTGAAAGACAAAATATTGTAGAAATTAACCAAGAGACGAGGTGTAGAGTGAGAGGAGCAGAGGGCCAAGAACAGAGCCTTGCGGGGCCCCAACAAAAAGGGAGTGAAGATGTGGAGACACCAGAGAAGGAAATATTGAAGGAGTGGTGTAATAGGTAGGATATGAGTCCGGGGGAACGCTTTGTCACAGAGGCCAGTGGAATGGAGACTATTCAGGAGAGGTTGGTGATCAACAGTGTTGCAGGCAGCAGAGAGGTACAGGAGAATTATTAGGGAGAAATTACCTTTCGATTTAGTGTGAGTAGGTCATTGGACACTTTTGTTGTTTGATGATTAAATTAGCTACTTTGCTGACCGAATTCATATTTTTTCCTGTGACATTTACAGGAATAACAAGGGGTAGTGGTAGCAGTAAGTTTGGGAACAATGTGTGTAGGAAGAAAATGTGGGGGATGTAGGGGGGGAAGGTGGAAAAGTGCATTGGGGAAGAGATGGCTGTGTGCAGAAATAAGTGACAGAAAGAGGAGTCTGTCGAGAAGGAAAGGGGATGGGGGATTAGTGGCAGACGAGGGGAGAAAGGATGATTGTGAATAAAATTGAATAAAATAGTATGAAGGATGAAAGGGTGTGTGGGGAGGACTAATAAGAGGGGATGAAAGAAAGAAATAAGGAGAGAAGTAAAATGTTGTTTCTGGCCTGGCTAAAGAAAAACTGGGTTCAAGGGATACTGATAAGGGCATAAAGGGGAAAAGCTGTAGACATAACAGTTGTCCTGAGCTGATAGGAGAGTGAAAGGTGCAGTGTGAAGTAAAAAAGGGCACGTCGAAATTAAAGTACACATAAATTAACAAAGTACTAATATAAGAGAAACCAAAACTAGAAACGATGTGATTTAGGATTGTTTGCAAATTTCATTTATAGGTTTTGAAATATTTAGGAATGTACAATAGAGTTTATAGATGCACAATTTGGGCAAGATCAGAACCCATACCTGCAGTATTATATATTTATATACTTAAAGTTGTCAACTGCCATGCTACTGGGAAAGTGAACAAAAATTTACGACCATAAACAAAGATTCCCCAATGCACATCGAATGCTCGTAACACCTTTCTCCTGGGAGAATTAATCTTTCAATGACTACTGCTGCCATATATGTAGTAGGGTGAAATAAAATGTTCTACAGCCATAAGCTTTGGGAAGTATATTTTTTCTGCTCTTTATTTTTTAGATTTTGTTCATTATTCTAAGGCACTTATGTTTTGTTTTTAACCAGTTTTAATTGCACTTTAGCTCGCACATATAGGGATAGATCCTCAGAGGTAGGTTAATGATTTAACGAGATGTTAACTTCAGTTAACATCCCGTTAAGTTCGAACTGGGATCTTTAAAGCTCAGTAACGATGTGTTAAGTGCTGTTTTTCAGTCATAATGACATAATACAACAGACGTTAGTGCTAATGACATGCAAAAGAGGTGTTCCCTCGACAACGCACATCCACAGAGCTCCATTATAGTTAACGCTGAGATTTAACATTATGTTAGTTAGGTGATAAAGTTGGCAGTACCCCTACCCAGACCGTGAAATAGGTATTTTACAAGTTTTGGATAAGTGTAAACACAGTAAGGTATGATTTAACTATCCTATTATTTATAGGGTTACTAGATTTTGTGCCCGGCTTCGCCCGGGGAATGTAATATTGAATACATGTCCCCGCTCCCCCCCCCCTTGCTGTCGGAACATCTCCCCGGCCCCCCCTGCTGCTGGATGTAGTGCGGGGTGAGATTTGTCTCTGTCTGTGTGTGTCTCCCCCGCTGCCGGAACATGTCCCCCCCCCCCTGCTGGCGGCACATCTCCCCGCGCTGCTGTGGCATGTCCCCTCGCTGTCGGCACATCTCCCCGCCCCCCCCCCATTGGTACATTTCCCCTCGCTGGCGGCACATTTTCCCGCACCCCCCCACCGTTGGTACATCTCACCCCGCTGCTGGCACATGTCTCCCCCCTCCCACCACGCTGGTACATCTCCCCTCACTAGCTGGCACTCTTCCCCCCCGCCTACTGGTGCATTTCCCCCCGCTAGCTGGCACACCCCCCCCCCTGCTGGCACATCTCCCCCGCACATCTCGCATCACACACACAGCCCTGATCCAGGCAAGGACACGCCCCCTCCCTTCGTGGCCACGCCCCCCGCTCCTGCTCTAACAGATTTGTGGACAGCCGTGGGAGACTTAGAATGTCCATAATTTGGGAGGTGAGTCACATTGGAAGCTCCAAATAGTTGCGTTGACCTACAAATCTGCAGCAGAATGTCCAGTGAAAGTTTCGTTGTGCTATGTGGTGCCGTTTCTGAGATTTCAATGCTTCAGACATACAAAGAAACAAACAAACGGAATCCAACTTAGAATTATAGTATAGATTTTCCTCATCTCTTCTCTTTTCATTTTGTTTGTTTTTTGTTCTTGTATAATGCTGCTAGCTTTAAGTAGCCCTTTACAGAGACTTTTTTGCAGACACAAAATTATTTAAATAAACACCTATTCAGAGTCTGCATGGAAGTAACGCCATGTTTTTTAAAGCTAAATGCAGTGCTAACTTTACATAGCATTAATAAAGATTGGCGAACCAGTCCAAATCCGTTTAACGGAATTACACAGATTGTTTAGACAACAATATTTTTTTTATATACAGTAAGATGTTTTACCAGGAAGTAATACATTGAGAGTTGCCCCTTGTTTTCAAGTACGCCCCCTCCCCCCCACCCCAAATTGTGTGTCTGTGTAGCGGGTATAGAATCCTTTGTGAAGTGTGGGATGGGACTCATTTAAATTCATTGCTTGCGCTTTGTCATTGCTCTATCTTTCTTCCTCGTTGCTCTTGCGCTCATTGCTCTGGCGCTCCCTCTTGCTCATTGCACTCGCACGCTCTCATTCATTGCTCTCGCGCTCTCTCATTGCTCTCGCACGCTCTCACTCATTGCGCTCACGCTCTCTCACTCATTTCTCTCACTCTCTCGCGCATTGCTCTTGCGCTCATTGCTCTCGCTGTCTCGCTCATTGCTCTCGCTCTTTCGTTCATTGCTCTCTCGTACTTGTGTTAATTTCTTGCGCTCATTGCTCTCGCTCTCTTGCGCTCATTGCTCTCGCTCTCTTGCGCTCATTGCTCTCGCTCTCTTGAGCTCATTGCTCTCTTGCGCTCATTGCTCTCGCTCTCTTGCGCTCATTGCTCTCACTCTCTTGCGCTCATTGCTCTCGCTCTCTCGCGCTCATTGCTCTCGCTCTCTCATTGCTCTCTGTCTCTCTTATTTCTCTCTCTCTCATTGCTCTCTGGTCTCTCTCTCATTGCTTTTTCTCTCGCATGGCTCCCTGTCTCTCTCTTTGCTCTCTGTTTCTCATTGCTCTGTCTCTCTCTCTCTGCTCTCTCTCTGCTCTCTCTCTCTCTCTGCTCTCATTGCTCTCGGTCTCTCATTGCTCTGTCTCTCATTTCTCTCTTTCTCTTTTCTCTCTCACCTCTCTCTTCGTTGTTCTCTCTCTCTCTCCTCATTGCTCTCTTTATCTCTTTGCTCTCTTTGCTCTCTTTGCTCCCTGTCTCTCCCACACTCATTGCTCTGTCTCTCTCATTATATAATTTATAGACTAATTTTTGGTATTGCATCTGGGTTCACAAGCCACAGAGATAGTGATATTAACATGGTACTAGTTGTTTTCCAAAAAGATGTACTCACTATATGTGAACATTTATTAACGTGAATTTAATTTATTTTTATCTCTAGGAAATACTATCCATATTGCAGGAGCTAAAACGAGTCGAGAAACAATTGCAAGGTATTTATATAAACTTGTTGATTTTACACAAATCTGTAAAACAGTCAAATCTGAATTCAGCACAGGTTCAATATTTTTTTACTGATGTCATTTAATGTTGGGAAAACATTTAATAAAGTTTACAGTGACATATAGAAGAAAATATATAGATGCAGGCTCGAAAATTGGTGCTGGCCTGCTCTTGACCACCGCAGGAGGCCAGTGCAGGAAAGTACACATTTCCTCAACCCACCATGCCTCCTACGAAATTCTTATTATGGTTATTTATTTTTAGAAACAATGAACATTCTTCTAAATGCTATAATCTGATCAAACAGTCTGTTTATTGTTCAGTGTTTGGTAGTTGCTTAAATATTAAATTTTCATGTATAGATATTTCAGATTATTAGCAACATTTACAAATATTATGAATTTATAATATTATTAATCTCTATTTTTGCAAATGCTCTGCTTTCAACATATCTACAGTTTTAAGATTTTTTTTAAAAAAGCTTCCATTTTACACTTCTAGTAGTTGCTAGATTTGACATTGGTATAGTGAAAGTGTCTCAATATAATATGTGGTTTTAAACTCAAATTCCTCCTCTCAGCTATATTGTGAAGATTTAAGCACATTAATAATGCTCAACAATTATATCACAATTGTATTTAACAATTTCCAATCTTTGCTCTTAATGGAAAATTATTATACAAACATATGTAGCCAACGTTAGTGCACATGCTGGCATGCTTCCATTGATAGAATACTGTAGGGTGCTATTCCTGCTCCTTTCTTTCAAGCAGCTGATTCAAAACAATGGGCTGCTTCTCCCGCTGGTACGTTGTGTATGTCCTGTTGCAACGCACCAGCAGGTGCTTTAACATTAGCTACATCTGTTGACCCTTTGTTGTCCTCTTTAACATGATAGTTCATATTGATGTTGACGCTCTGCATAGTGTACCAACATTGCAGCCATCCAAGCAATGCAAATGCATTGAAACACAACATTATGATGCATCAATATTAATCTTTTTGTAATTATTACAACACATCATAGTTACATAGTATATTTACATAGTAGATGAGGGTGAAAAAAGACATGTCCATCAATTTCAAAGTATGTTAAATTTAGACCACTGATACTTATCCTATATTTGTATTTACAGTATATTGATCCAGTGGAAGGCAAACAAAGATATCCCAGTGAAACATCATTGTCACGGGAGACCAGTACTTTTTAACACCTTTACCTTCCGGGATCAATTCACTAGGCAGGACAAAGTAGTGGAATAAAATGAGGTTTATTCTGATAAAACCAACAGGCACACACAATAGCACAAAACAGGGAAATACACACTCAACTGGGGATCTGGGGTGAGTCTTTAGCCTCACTAGGTGCAGGGCACCTGCTTCAGGAAGGCTTACCATTTCACCTCCAGGAATACCATGGTATTATCTACCGGATAGATACCTGGCTTTCCCCGCTGGCCGGGAATTTGTTGATTATTAGAACTTGGCCGCTGTAGGTGAGTGCTCACCACAAACAGAACGGGATCGCGAGGCTGAGGTGGGGTCAGTGATATACACCGACCTACAAGCACGTAACCGCATCCGGAGTGCAGAGTGAAGGTCGTGTTGCCGTGTCACGGTAGGAGAGGTCAGAATGGTCGTTATTCTCGAGGTGGTCTGGGGTTGGAGAAGTCGGATGGTCGTTGTGCGTAGCCGGGGTCCAGGAGTAGAGATGGGGGGAGTCCAAATACAAGCCGGGTTCAGAGAAGGCAGCGGTCCTGGTACAAGCTGAGGTCAAGGCAACAGAAATCAAGGCAGAATGCAAGAGCAACAGCAGGGCAGCAGGATGCTTGAGGCAAGCACTAGAAACATAAACAGACGTTTATACTCAGCCAATTTGCCAGAGGGCTAGCTGAGCATATAAAGAGGAGATGACCATTGGGAAGGCTGCAGGCAGTGAGTCATCACATATATTCTGTCAACTGGTAAACAGGGGCTGTTCGTGATTGATTCGTCCGCTCCATCTGACCATTAGTCTGAGGATGATAGCCGGAAGAAAAGTAAAGAGATTCCGAGTTGTTTGCAAAAGGCCCACCAAAATTTAGAGATAAATTGGGAGCCTCGATCTGACACAATAACTTGGGGGACCCCATGAAGACGAAATACTTCCTTGATAAATATTTCAGATAGTTTGAGAGCATTGGGTTGGCCCTTGAGGGGAATGAAATGTGCCTTCTTGGAAAACCGGTCGACCAACACCAAAATGGTATTCCTTCCTTTGGATACGGGTAGTTCAATGATAAAATCCATGGAAAAATGAGACCATGGGTGGTCTAGAATCGGGAGAGACTGCAGCAACCCTGATGGCCTGATACGGGGAGTCTTGTTTTGGGCACAAGTAGAACATTCAGTGACAAATTCCTTAATGTCCTTACGCATCCCTGGCCACCAAAAGGTCTGCTCCAGAAGATCAACAGTTCTCCTTGTACTTGGATGGACAGAGCTTTTAGATGAATGACCCCATTCCAGTACCTTTCGACGATAGGCTGGTGCCGTGGATAGACGTCCTTCTGGAACTTCGAGACCCTCCGAAATATCAGACTGACCTCTTGCAATGTCCTCCATAGGATAAAATGTGTTAGCAGAGATGATACATGATGGGGGAAGTATGGTTTCCTGTCAGTCCTCAGCCTTGTCGTCTACTAGAAATTGACGGGAGTGGGCATCTGCCTTTACATTTTTTTTAACCTGGTAGATAGGAAATAATGAAATTGAAGCGAGAGAAGAAAAGGGACCATCGAGCTTGTCGCGACCCCAAGCGGCGAGTCTTCGATGTAGAGCAGATTCTTATGATCTTTCAGAATAGTAACCGGATTTTTAGTGCCTTCGAGTAAGTGCCTCCATTTTTCCAATGCCATTTTAATGGCCAACAGTTCACGATTGCCCACGTCGTAATTCTGTTCGGCAAGCCAGAATATTTTTTTTAAAAGAACGCACATGGGAGACTTCCGGTTTCCGGTGACTCCATCTCGCAATGACGCCTGAGGAGACTGCTACGGAGCCCTCCTACGAACAAGTTAATAAAACAAGCACCAATCGCGGAAAATAAACTTAAAAACCGGCGAGGATCAGAGATACACACTCAGGATGAGTAATAAATTAAAGAAGTCGACTCAGCAGAGCATCTCCATCTTTCTTTCAGCGAGCCAGAGGTCCGCAGGGCTCTGCGAGACCTCCCAAGATGGCGCTCCGGTGGGCACAATAGAACACCCTAGCAGGGTCATGGAGCAGGAGGTGGCCGGGGTAAGCAGGGATCTCTCGAAGGATTACTTGGAGGATCTTTTTGCAAGAATGAGTCAGGGGTTTCAGGAGGACCTATCAAAAGCAATAGACTCTCTCAGATCTGACCTGAATTCCCTCTCTGAAAGGACGGACACTCTAAACAACAGAGTTGAAGAGATTGAACTAGCCAACTCCTCGGCGGAGGATGAGATTAACCGGCTGAACTGCGAGATTAGAGCTCTAAAGGAGAGTGTAGAAGACCAAGAGAACCGGGATCGCCGACAAAACCTCCGGGTGCGGTATATACCGGAAATGGTATCCATGGAGTCTCTGCGTGAATACTTAAACGATCTGTTTATATATTTGGTTCCGGACCTCTCCCAGGAAAAAATAGAAGTGGACCGTGCGCATAGAGCCCCTTGCAATAAGTCGACAGACCCCAAGAGAGCCAGAGATGTCCTTATAAGATTTCATTCATACACAATAAAATATCCTGACTGCTAGCATTGAGAAGGGAGAACTGCAGTTCAGAAAGGCCCATATTGAAATATACAGCGATCTATCTAGATCTACTTTAGATAGACGCAGAGAACTAAAGCCCCTGACACAGAAGCTGAGAGATAATAGAGTGCGCTATCGGTGGGGGTTCCACTTCAAGCTAGTGGTCCAGATGGGGAGGGGGGGAAGTGCCACACTGTGTCTATCCTGAAGATGTCCCAAGATTTCTGAGAGGGCTGGGCCTTCCCCCTATGAATGAAGGGAAATCTCCTGAAGACATAGAGGAGGAACGAAGACCTTCAACACCTACGAGAGTCCCAAGAACATCGCAAAGATTGGCATTCCCGAGAAACCCTGCTCACGAGTAGTGAAGAGAGGGCCCTGCTGTATGCCTAATTTTCCTATGCTGCCTCCGGATGTCCCTGATGCAGATCAGTATGCAGAGGATCTTCCTAGAAAAGAGGAATGAACTTGCTTCCCCTATAGTTCCGTCTGGTTCTCCCTGGCGGAATACCTACACTTAACCTCAAAGAAAAAATTATTTTCCCCCACAGGACCCCCCCTTGCTCTCCCATCCCTCACCTCCCGTTGTGTCTATTATTGCTTTTGTCTCTCCTCCCTGGTTCTTATTCTGCCGTCTCACCTTCCTGACTATTCCCTCTCCCATGCCTCTCCCTTCCCCAACTCCCCTCTCCCTCTTCTCTCCGTTATTCTCCTCCCCTCCGTATCTATGCTTCTAAGTGTGTCCTAGTGGCCAATGTTTGCTTCACTGCCTTCCCTTCTCGCCTGTCCTCCCTCCTTTTCTGCCTTCCCTCATCTCCTACCCTCCTTCCTCCCATGCTCCGGTCATCCACTTACCTCAGATGGAAGAGTCTCCGCTGGACGCAGAGCAGTAACAAAGGTCTTTCTCATCCTCTTGATCAAGGAACGGCTGGAGCCTCGCGAGGAGTGCGGTGAGAACCACTGGAGGGCGCTGGTCGTCAATATCGAGGCTGGGGTTTGGGGGGGGGGAGTCGGAAACCCCTTTTTTACAAGAGGCCCAAAGACTCACCCCTGGCTATAGGGGGGCCGAAACGCTGGATTTATATAAGTCCTGACGAGGGGTATTTCTCTCAACAACGAAAAGATAAGGACAATCTACAGCAGGGATGCCAGAACTCCAGGTTAGAAAATTTTGCTCCCCATTTTTCCAGAATAACCCTCCCCAGCGTAGATAACGCGATGGGAACGGGTTTTAAGACATAACATTCAAGGGACTCTGAAGTGAAACCCACCGTAGATGTACCTGGTTTGTGGGATACAAATCCCTGACTCTATGTATATTTCCTACTATATGACATCTAGTTCCACCTTGTGGAAATTCGAAGTAATGCAGAAGATATCTCTGACAATCCCCATGAGTGGGAGAAGCCAGGGGAAAATGTATAGTGTATAAATATATAGATCCTAAGGATTTACCCGGCTGGGATTTATGGGGGGGCTTTTATCAGGCTCCTAATACTACTATACTTATTACTCCAGGTTTCTGGAATAGAACTAGGTTATAAACCAAAGCCTCCCCCCTTTTGTGATAAGAACGCACATGGGTGTAGTTTGGCTTGTGGAGTCTTCCTTTGGGACACGATTGCCCAGGCGCCAACATCTGAAGCGTCCACTTCTAGCGTGAAGGTTAGTCCTGGATCGGGATGCACGAGCACGGGGGCTGATACAAAGGCGGTTTTTAGCTTCTCGAATGCTTGAAAGGCTGCAGGAGGCCAAAGTGCCGGGTCTGTTCCTTTCTGTGTCTACGCCGTAATGGACACTACAACGGATCAAACATTCTGTATGAACCTTCGGTAGTAATTTGCGAAGCCTTAAAACCGTTGTACAGCCTTCAGGATCATAGGACGAGGCCAATCCACAACTGCTTTCACTTTGGCTGGGTCCATGGCAAGGCCAGTATCAGAGATGATGTATGTCATGGGAGACCAAGTTTATCAACACCTTTTTATACCGGGATCATTGAGCAAAGCAAGGAGGTAAAATAAATTGTAATTTATTTCAGGAAAGGACATACACACAATGTAACACAATTTACAGGGTTAACACACTTACTGGGAACGAATAAACTTGTCCTTTAAATGATATTCACAAAAGTGACCTCTGTAGGAGCCCTTTCCGATGACCGGGAGGTACTCACGAAAGTCCTGGAACTGATTTCGGCATGCAATGCCGGACGCGACTGCTACATTCTTCAGGAGTGGGACTTAGAAGCATCTTTGAATTTCATGTTGTTGGTTTGGCGCTTGGAATCTGCGCTCCTGATTGGCTCAGTGTTAGCCCAGGATGCGGGTACAGAACTGCAGTACCCCTCCTGTTCTAACATTTTGGCATCCCTGAGGCTTTCAAGTCAGGACTCCGCACAGACCCATAGGCACCAACCTTGGTAGCCATCTGGTCTCTCGGAATCCATGACTTGGAAATCCCACAGTTCATTCACAGGTTCAGTACATATACTTATTAAACATACCCCTTTAATAAAATATACTGTGTCCTGTATCTTGTGTGATAAAAATATGTACAGTAGAGGCAACGTTTATTCTAACATTTGCTGTAAACTAGCCGGGTTACATTCTGGGTATGTTCTGGGCTAGTTTGAGGCACGTTTAAGGCATTTCTGCATTGACTAACGACCCATAGGATTAACACAGCAGGGATCCCTGGCAGTCCAATTCAGTTTGAATGGGACTGCCAGGGACCCCCGCTGTTAATCTGATAGGCCATTAATCAATGCAGAAATGCTGGGGCTAGTTTAAGGAAAGTTTAAGGCATGTATTCAGAATGTACCTGGGTCTTTTGGGGAATTGCCACTGGTTTTTGTTAGAATAACAGTTGCCTCTACTGTAAATCCCTATTCTGGTGTCAGGGATGGAGTGAGCAGATATACTGCTTAAACTCACTAGTCTCATTCTTGGCACACTTTTGAAAATAACTTTTAAAACTTTTTACACACACTAAATCACTCTCAGCTTTATCACATAGCTGGAGCACCCCCTGAACCCCTATACCAGGTTCAGGGTACCTGGGCATGTATCTGGTCACCCCTCCTTTTACTAGGGACCCCGTGTATGGTTGCAGGTATACATTAATCCCTTCATGTCCGTTTACCTTGTCTGGATGTTGCTGGAGCAGGAATCCTGGCGGTGAGCAATAGAATGTTTTCAGAGTCAGACCGGAGCAATGTGCTTCGCTGTATCGGAGAATCTCACTCGATTCCTGGATCCAACTTTTGAGGTATCCCATAACTCCGGAACCCCGATACATAGACACATTCTGTAAAGATTTTCTCTGGCAAACCCACAGCCTAGAAATCTCCTGGCCACAGCACCCCAAGAAAGGCAAAACAGAAATAAATCTTTAATGTCGCAACATTTGCACACAGTCACAGTAATGCATTTCTGACATCTGGGTCCAAGACCTGACACTCTAGGACCTCAACCCACGGATCAGAGGTAACCAAGTGGGCTTAACCTTTATTAGGGTGCCTGGTTAACCCCTTCACCATCACAATGTCGCCCAGATAGGACATTGTAGTCTGATGGAAGTGACACTTCTCTAATTTTGCGAACAAGTTATTCTCCCGTGGTCGTTGGAGGACCTGTTTGACATGACCTGGATGTTCGTGTGCGGACTTGGAGAAGATTAGAATATCATGAGAGGTGACGAGAGGTAAGGGGTAGCGGTTCTTTATTGTGATTTTATTAAGTCCCCTATAATCAATACATGGTTTGAGGGATCCATCCTTTTTCTTTACAAAGAAGAACCCCACAACTACAGGAGACAAGGACTTCTGGATGAAACCCCTTTGCAGGTTCTCTTGAATGTAGTCCTTTATGGCCTTGGTCTCTGGAGGTGACAGTTGGTAAGAACATCCTCGCGGAGGCACTGAACCAGGTAAACGGTCAATGGGACAGTGAAAAGACCGGTGAGGTGGTTGCTCCTCAGATTGAGCCTTGTTGAACACCTCCTGAAATTCCGAGTAGATTACTGACAGATGAGAAGTTACCTGTTCAGGTACTGAAACCCCGCATAGGCTTTTGGACGGCACAGAGCATTTCTGTAAGCAATAAGAACGCCATTGAAAAGGCTGCTCTTCTGTCCAGTTGATCCGAGGGTTATGCAGTTGAAGCCATGGGAGTCCCAGGATTATGTAGACGGTAGGAGAATGAATGACATCAAAACGAATCCTTTTGGTATGAACTTCTCCTGTCTGCAATTGAAAAAGGATAGTTTGATGAGAGATGAAGGCGGGTTTTAAGGGTCGACCGTCAATAGCCTCTAGCCCTACCAGGGGACTTTTATGTTCCAAAGGAATTTTATTTTCCTCTGCGAACCCCTGGTCCATGAAATTCCCACCTGACCCAGAGTCCAGAAAGGCCTGAGTGGTGGCCTTGGAGGTGTCACCAGTTAGGGTGATGGGTATCAAAAGCCTGGTTGGCATCTTGGGAGGAGAAGTAGATAATGTTCCCAATGTGATCCTCCGGGCTCCACCTTAGGACTTGGCATTTCCTGACTTCTGGGGGCAAGCAATTACCTGATGTCTAACATTACCGCAATAAAGGCAGAGTCCAGCATTACGTCTGCGTTGTTTCTCACCGGACGATAGCTTGTTACCGCCGGGCTGCATGGGTTCTTCCAGATCCCAAGAGGGGGGTTAATCACCTCTGTGTAGTAGATGCGGGGAGACTGCATACCTTGCTTGCGTCGATTTCTCTTGGCCCTTCTTTCCTGTAATCTCAGGTCCACTCGGATGCATAGGTCGATGAGCTCCTCCAGTTCAGTGTGGCATTCCTGTGCAGCAAATTCGTCCTTAAGGTTCTCGGACAGACCTTGCTAGAATACTGCCGCCAGTGCCTCATCGTTCCAGCCGGTCTCAGCGGCTTTGGTCTGAAATTCGACTGCGTACCAGGCCACGGATCGACTGCCTTTGGAAATATGGAAGAGAGATGAGGCAGCGGTTACCTTGCATCTGGGTGTGTCGAATACTCTGCGGAACTCTTTGGTGAAGCGGCCTATGTTGCACGTGAGGTCCGTCCTTTGTTCCCAGATGGGTGAAGCTCACGCCAAGGCGTCATCAACTAGCAGGGAAACGATATAGGCCACCTTAGATCACTAGGATAGAAAACATGATGGCATCAATTCAAACTGAATAGAACACTGGTGAAGAAACCCGCGACAACCAAGAGGTTCGCCGCCATAGCAGTTGGGTGTAGGGAGTCGGGGTTCGGAGGCTCCGTCCATGGGAACGGTTGTGGGAGCAGACACCGCTGAGGAGACATGGTCCACATGAGCACTTTTAGCCTTGTCAGTCATAGCTTTTACTGTAAGTAGAAGTAGCTCCATGCTCCAACTATTCTGGTCAAGCTGTTTCTCCATTTGGTTAAACATGTCAGAGTACATGCGCAGGACTCGACACACCTCATCGAGGTCCATGTTTGTGGGGCTGAGCAAACTGTGACGAGTGCTCACCACAAACTGGATGGGACCGCGAGGCTGAGGTGGGGATAGGGATATACACCGACCTACAACTGCGTAACCGTGTCTGGAGTGCAGAGGGAAGGTCGTGTAGCTGGGTCAGGGTAGGCGAGGTCAGAATAGTCGTTATACTCGCCGTGGTCTGGAGTTGCAGAAGTCGGATGGTCATTGTGCGTAGCCGAGGCCAGGGGTCAGAAGGCAGCGGTCCGGGTACAAGCTGAGCTCAAGGCAACAGAAATAAAGGCAGAATGCAAGAGCAACAGCAGGGCTGCAGGATGCTTGAGGCAAGCACTAGAAACATAAACAGAAGTTTATGCTCAGCCAATTTGCCAGGGGGCTGGCAGAGCATATAAAGGGGAGAGGATCAATGGGAAGGCTGCGGGCAGTGAGTCATCACACATATTCTGTCAACTCGTAAACAGGGGCAGAGTGCAGCACAGGTGAGGAGTAGTTGCTGATAGTATTAACCCCTCGAGTGCTCCTGGTATTGTGACGTCGGTGAGAAGTGGAAGCAAGAACGTCCTCCGTTACGGCGTGGGGACAGAGCCTAGGTCCGGTCCCAGCAGAAGTACTGGGGCACTTGCGCGAGGGGCGTCACCCAATGCATTATGGGGGCAGGACCGAGGTCCAATCCTCACAGCTGCGTCTCTATAACTTGTCCTCAGCTTGTAAGCTTTCCCGGCACATCAATGCCTAGTGCTTTGCTATTGCAAGCAAAGCACTTTTGAAAAGCCCGCCTTTGCTTCACCGGTCCAAGCCTAGGAGTGTCTGGCTCTCTTATCGGGCAGTTCCCTTTCATAGACCTCGGTGTCTTATGTATCATAGTGCAACCAGCGTGTCGAGGGGCTCAGGTAGCCAGTGAGCGGGAAATTTTAACTTGCCAATTACCATGCCTACAAGCAATGGCTTACCCTTGCCAGCCCCATACCTCCCGCTGGGTAGGCTCCACAGAGACTGGGAGAACAAAGAGCCTCCCTCGCGGGGAGTCTTTGTCTCTGGACCTGGTTCTCTGCCCTTCCCCGGTCACCAGACGGCTGACGCCTCTAGGCTCCCATCCTCCCCTTTGATACATCATCTCTATGCAGGCACGTCAGCTAATTGAATTACCGAGACTGCCTACAGAGAGATGAATACACATTTTTAAAATACATTTGTTTTCTAAAACTTTGGCTCGGGAACTTGGGCTGTAAAACTTGTCCTCACAAGCCAGGTTTAAAACTAAGGTTTTAGAACTTGCTGGCGGGGCAATACAATATTACATAGGGAAGTATAGCGTTAATAAAATGCATACGCGTACCCACAAATCAGACGCGGTTCGCTGGTAAAATTATGGAACAACCACTAACTTTGTCTCAAAACATTTAATACAGATTTTCACACTTTTTGCCCCCTAGTATCAACTATTAAAATCCTGTTCCTGAAGTCCCAGTTCTGTACCTATGATGGATAAGAGGTCTAAAACACCCACACATTATCCACAGCTTATAGTGCTGATAAGACGCCGGGGAACCTCGGTTTTAGGGGTAGCTAGCCGGGCTTCACCTTTATTATGAAGGCTGACTACCCCCACCGTGACAATCATCCAATGATGATTAGGTCAGCAAAAATGTCTGCCCCCATAGCTCTCAGGCCTGATGGGAAGTCATTTAGCTGTTGCGTTCGCCCCCTTACCTGGCACCTCCATTCTGCTTCTGAACCGCAGCATCACCAACGTGACGTCAAGGCGTCTTGTTGCCATGAAAATGAGACGTTGCAGCGTCAAATTACATTGCGTTACCATGGGAACGTGACGGTGTGACGTCACTTTGGTGACGTCTGTGGCGTCATTTGACGCTGCGGTTCAGGAGGAGGAGGGAGGGGGCCGCAACAGCTAAGTGCCATGGGGCAGCAGATTTTGACATCTGCCGCTATACAGATGCAGCCACGAGTATCCGATGGCTTGCCTGGAAAAATACTGTGGCTGTCTCCCAATAATACTGCAACATTTCTGGGAGATTCTGCAGCCAGACTAATGGCCCATCGGATTAACACAGCAGGGGTCCCTGCAGTCCCATTCAGTTTGAATGGGACTGCAGGGACCCCAGCTGTGTTAATCTGATGGGCCATTAGTCTGGCTGCAGAAATCTCACTGAAATGTTGCAGTTTACTGGGAGATTGCCCCAAATTTCCAAAGCAAGCCTTCGGATACTCGTGACTGCATCTGTACATCCCTATCTACTGTTCTTTTCTATAAAGCAGTCCACACTTTTTTTTTTTTGAAGATATCTATTGTATCTGCTATCACACTTTCCATGGGTAATGAATTCTACATTTGTACTGCCCTTACTGTTTACAGTGATGGCAGATACAATAGATATCTCCAAAAACGCGTTTCTTTGTTGCTGGTGAAATCTTCTTTACTCCAACCTTTAGAAATGACCCCATGTCATTTGTCCTGCCCTTTTGATGAAAGCTGTTGTATTCATCCGCAATATGTATATAGTTATCATATCTCCTGTTAGACGCCATTTTTTCTAATGTAAAGTGTCTTGGACAGGTCTGCAAACATCTCTTTCCCCATTATCATTTAGCAAACAGTGCTTCCACTGCATCCAGAGATTCTTAGTAATGTCATATATGCAAATGAGCACAGTGTGTCACTCTTTACTTCTCATCCATTTTAACATGGACCCCTATGAGCTTATGCCTACCGTATTACACTGCTCTTCAGCACAGCCTGGGTTTAAGAACTGCATAGCCAGTAAACCCACTCTCAGACAGCTTTCTTTGCCATGCATAAACCTCCCTAAGCTCCAACTGCCTCCCTGGGGGTTGCATATGGCACTGGTAGTATTTCTGAAAATACTACCTTGGAGGTCCTTGCCCTAAGCTTGCAGCCTAGATCCCTGAAAAAATGTCTAGGACCCTCTATCTTTATTTAACTTTGACATTAGTGCCAACAAGTACCAAGACCGCCAGGTCAGTCCCAGCCCCTACCAATAATCTGTCTACCCGATCCGCAATGTGCCGATTGTGGTCATGGCAACAGATTTCCCTCTCTGCCCTCCTAATAATAGAGTCCCCTACCACCAGAACCTGTCTTGGTCCCTGAGTATCCCGAGTTGCCTGTGTGCTGGATTAACTATTCCCCTGGCTGCTAGAGGAATCGGTCTCCCCCAGCCTTGCCACTCTGTCCCTGACACTCCCTATATCTTTGCTAGGGTCAGCAGAGAACTGGCCTGCCTCTTCCTCCTGCTTACTCTTCTAGCCGTTACCCAGCTTCCTAGCTCTTCCTGGTCCTCCATCACAGCTCTACCCTCTGCACCACTATTCCCAGCCAGGGCCTGCTCAGTGAGCAATAAACGCCTTTCAAGATTCTCAATGTCTCTTAATGTTTCAAATTGCCTTTTCAAACCGAAGACCAAGCAATATCCTACGTGTGTTTTTTTTATTAACAAATCCTTTCTGTTTTATGAAAAAATACTTTTAGCATTTTTTTGTAAACAACTCTAAATGACATTTTTAATGTATTATAATGTAACAAGCATTTTTTGTTTCTATAGCAACCATTTACAAAGTCACATCCCCTTCCTCTTCTGAAACAGGCTCTGGAACAACTTTTTGAGCCCTGCCCTCTCTCTAGCAGTGCACCAATTGTATCTTGTGACTGCTTGGTCACATAATCTTCCCCACAGAACTTTGCATCATTGGTCCTTAGCTAATTACTTATCATTGTGTGGATTGTATTGTTGCACATTTTAAAGGGGGGGGGGGAGACAAAAAACAGCAGCTTGAACTGCTGCTTTCAGATCAGCAATCTGAGACTCCAAAGGGACCACTTGCTCACATTATGTTAATTTTTAGTTTATAGACTGCTTTCTCAGGTTGGTCACAAGATTGTGACCAATCAGATGTGTAATGTTGACTGGCTGGCTTCGCCAGTCAATCAGTTTTTCTGTCTATAAAATAGATCTGGTTCTCCACATTTAATCCAATTCCCTCACACAGCTCAGTGCTCACAGGCTAAAGGATTTGTTAAAAACCTCTGTTTAAAGACAGACACACACATTAATCAGGTATGTTAGGGTAAGCAATTAGCTGCATATCTATTACATTGAGGGGGCTGGCAGCCAATTAGAGCATGAATTGTGATTGTGCAGCCAATGGGAATCGTGCCTATGAGTTTGAAACCCAGCAACCCAGCAAATCCACAGCCCTTCCCCCTCACCATGTGCCACAAACCTGCATGTCTTTGAAATTTACACACAGAATCCCATTACTTGGACTGGTTGCATTGGAATGCTAATCCACATCTGGCTGTATAGACATTAATACATAAGGTATAAAACACAATACACTATCTTAATCAACTCATCTCTTGTGAAACCTTATACCTGTGAGGGAACTGCATTTGGGATACATGGGCTCAAAAACTAGGAGTCTGAGGACACAGTATAGCCCCAGTGTAATTCTCCTCGTGTATCCACAAATTGTGTCTGCATACTGGAGAGAATTAGGGGCCTACCAGTAAATCGGACCCCCGAACTCCTGCAAACATAACGAATACATTTTTGCCCAAATATCCCACCTAAAACTTACACTGCTGTAGTTTCAGGACTCTTGGACAAAGGGAACATGAAAAGTGGAAAAGCAGGGGTCACTTTAACTTTTACATGCAATGATACCTTGCCCCTGGCTTATGGTGCTAGGTAGCTGCCAGGGACCCATGGGGCCCAGAGGTAACCAGATGGGCTTAACCTTTATTGTACAGCCTGGTTACCCTACTACCAGTCACAATTGTTAGAGGAAATTAGCGTCAAACTAGTTTTTAAATATCATTAAAAATCATAATTTATTCAGAAAAAAGATCCATTCAAACCCCATTTTTAAAGACTGTTTTCACAGCACACGCATTTTTTTAAATTCAAACTGAAGTTGTACAGTAACATAAAAAAAAATAAACTGCGCACCGAATGCAACTACTCATATATAATAAAAACTAATAGTACTGTGTACAATTATCAATCCAATAGAAAGTGATAAAGTTAAAGTGCACTCAAAGGTTTAAGGGCACACAAACTTGTATTCCAAAAAGAGTGATAATTAGTGAAATATACAATATTAAAATAAGATACAAAAACCTTTAACATTCGTGGAGAGTCTGCAGCCTGTTAGAGTGGATGGCTCAACATCACACAGAGAACATGTAAAAGAGAAAAAACAAAGCACACGACTCTCATAGTGTAAAAAAGTAATTATATTGTGACAATATTAAAGTGTAAATGATTGCACGTATAAGAAGACTTAGTCATTAAAAGCAGGGCATGTTTAAGTACATGTTACCACTCTAGAAGTTGATGACTTGCTTCGTGAGGATCCCTCAGCATACACTCTTTCTGGTTAAGGTTTCCTACCCGGACCAGTAAAACCCTAAACATGCCCTGCTTTTATGACTAATTGTTCTTGTACGTGCAATCATTTACACTTTAATATTGTCACAATATAATTACTTTTTTTACACTATGAGAGTCGTGCTCTTTGTTTTTTCTCTTTTGATGTTGTACAGTAATGCATTTTCATTTTTGAGAAAAAATACTTTAGTTAAAGATAAGCTCATGCTGCGTACAGTAGTTGTTTGTGTATCATGTTTCAGACTTGATGTGTACTTATCTATCTATATTACAGTATGTTTCATTACAACACATCTACATCCAACTATCATCATGTTTTTTAAATAAATTTCAATTTCCTTTTTAGTGATTAACGCTATGATTGATCCAGATGGAACTTTGGAAGCTCTGAACACCTTGGGCTTTAGCCGTTCAATGTCTCCAGCTCAGCCTAAGCAAAAACAGGGCCCTTTGCCCCACACCACCCGGCCTTCAGTGACATCACTTTGTCAAACAGATACCAGAGCCATTCTACCAAATATCATATCTGTTTCGTCTGAATTTGACAGTGTTGAATCTGAACCTGATTTTAGCATACATTTTAATAGGTTCAACCCTGACGGGGAAGAAGAAGATACCACTTTACACGAATAAAATGATTATTGCAGAGTATCTTTTATAATAAAATGGCGGAGAAATTAAACTGTGTGGGCTCACAAAGGAAATCCTAATTGTCACTGACTGTTATCAAAACACACAGCACTTTTTTATTTTATTTTTAAGCATATGACTCCTGTGAAATAATTCACAAGCTAAGAAGCTATCACAACATTTTCAAAAAATTGGTGTTCAGATTTTTCTTTGTTTTTCTCCCAGTTTACTTGCATGGCAAAATTTTATCTGACCTCAGGTTTGAAGAGTTACAGTTGTAATCCATAGTATACTAATAACAAATATTTAATCAACTGTAAGGAAAACAAGAACGTAAAGATTGCGGTGTGGTTCTAGTACAAAGCAGCATGAACACCCATGTAAACTACAGTATATATATATTCCCAGTTATTTCTCTTTAAATATTCTAGTCTAGCAAACACTACTACAGCAGCAATCTAACTTTACAACTTTGGGCAAAGGTAAATACGATATGCTGAATTACTTTATGTTCACTTTTTCCATGGTGTAATTTGTTTGAAATGTAACAGTTTGTGTCAGAAAACGGTTTAATTACAGGGAACATGTTGCTATGCAACATAAATGAAAATTGAATCTTCTGTGCCGATTTGTTACTCGATAACATTTCCAATAATGTGTTTTATACAATGATTAAACGGTTCAATTTTCTGTTTACTAAAGATTGGTAATTGGTATGTTTACATTATTAATGCAAATTTTAAATGTATCAAACCGTCAGTCTTCTGCTAACAAAACTTTAAATATAAAACCTTTATGTGATTTATATATCCTTGTTTACTTTGTAATTTGGCTTGGGAATTTTAAAATATGTCCATTTGTTTGTACTACATTGGATAAGATAGCATAAATGCATTTAAACGTGATACACAACTATGACTTGTTACAAACAATATGGTGTAAAAGTATATAATAAGTGTATACAAGTACATCCTTTGCTTTAGATTTTTTTTTCCCCAGTCATTATTTGTAACTAATTTAATCAAATTGATTTAAAAATACAATTGCATATGTTTCATCTGTAACGTTCCAGTTTGGAATTGGCTAGATGTAGTATAAAACAACAGCTTTGAAGCATATGCTTCAATATAATATACTCTAAAGCACTGTTGGACAACAGGCTTGTGGATTGTAGCGTTTCCCTGCTCCCTCAGCTGCTTAATGACATTGCACCTATAACTACTTTACTGCTCTGATCATCTTCTCTGCTAATTACTAATTTCCGCTCCGGGACAGATTCACCAGTGTGCCAGCATTATGCAGCTGACTCGAGAGAGAAAGTGCACTGTCCTTTCTGCCTGTGCACCATATACTGTAGATGTGTGGGTAATGTGCAACCCCTTTGAGGGTTCAGGGCCGCAAATTCGACCCCTGAATTATATCATGTTGCCCACCACTACTCTATAGGGAAAATGAATATCCGTAAAATGTTTGACTTGTTTGGGTTATTCATGAGACAAAGTATCTTCTTGTGGAACTTTAAGATGTTGTGCAGGAGGTTGATAAATGCTCTGAGAATATCTGCACCAAGCAAATATATGGTTTGTGTATGTTTATTTAGATATTGTAAAGCTAGGTCTTTTGTTATTTAATACAGCAATGTAACTTTGTTAAACTTTTAGTCGATTTTGTTAATACTGCTGCATTGCAAATGTATCTCTGTAAACTTGCTTTCTTCATCAGCTTCCTCAGTAAAAAAAACCATGAGACGGACTGTGTGAATGACCTCATAATTTCAGGACATCAATTATTGGTTCTTTCATTGCTTTAATGTGTTGTTTTAAAAAAAAATTGTTTGAAGCATGAAAGATACATTTTCACTGCTTTTTATTCTCTTGAAATGCATTTGTCTTTACTTTTTTACGTGAGCCAAATATAATTTACCTAGACTTGAGCAGTTCATTAAAAAGAAAATGTTTTCTCAAGATTAAAAGAAAATTCTCTTTTATTCTGAAGTAAAATATATTGAGATATTTTTGGCTGGACACAAACTGGAGAATACATGCTTGAAGTGAAATATTTTTATTTATTTTTTTAAATATGTTTAAATGAAATCTAAATTCTTCACAAAGATAAATACAGATGTAGCAAGCCTTCTTGTTTTCGGCACCAGGGCAAGCTATGTCACTGTGAATTCCCCGGTGCCAGAGGATTATGGCTGCAGGGGGTCCAATCCAGTAAGGGGGACCCCCCGCAGCGGTGTTGTAGCAGCGCTATCTCCAGGGTCAAAGCGTTAAGCTTTTTCAGCCTGGATACAGGAAGTCTTGATACATTTGTATACGAAGGAGAGATGAAGAGTAGTTTTAAAGTAATTATTCTTAACACAAGAATGTCACTAAAAATTGTAAATCTAGCTAAGAGCTATATATAGTTTTGGTTTTTAACTGGAATGTTGTTCACAATGAACAACCATAGTAACTTTTGATTGCTGAAAACAAATTAGAAGAGGGTCATTGCATATACTCTTGGTACATCATTGCACACAACTATATGTAAAAAGTTATGAACCTTTGTAAAATAGTTACATACAGTACCTGCACACATAGTAGATGAGCTTGAAAAAAGACATATGTCCATCAAGAATAGACATATTTTTCAACATTCTGCTTGTGTTTATACTGACTTATATACATTTCTGTTCTGTATTAAATATTTAAAATGTTTCTTGCATTATTTATTTTTTATTACATTTTGTTATGTTATTTTCTTATACACTAGCAGCCCCATTTTAAAATAAATAATGAATGTAACTATAGTAAAATGTGTTCTTTCTTTTTATTGTTTTGGTTTGGTCTTATAATTGAAATTATTGTTTACCAAATGATACAGCTTCAGTCACCTTTTTGTTTTTTTCTACAAAAAAAAAGATTGGCCGGTAAAAAAACACACACATTGCTAATTTATTCGAGGGGAGATTTTATTGAAATGAAGGCAATTAAATTGAGACACGTACAGTGTACAAATTGCATTTTGTACCAATATATTCTTTAAGGTGATCTTTTTTAGAGTCTTGATGTAGGTTTTGCACACCTTACTCACAACAGATGCTCCACGATTTGATTTTCTTAAAGAGGCAATTCAAGAACCTTAAAAAACAAAACAAAAAAAACATTTTTAATCTTTTTATATAGGTAGCATTTGATTCCGTTTATTGAAAACTAATTACCTAAGCTGTTGATCGATTGGTTCTTCTGTGATCGATCAGCAAAATCTTGCTTTCCAGGGTTCACTAATGGCTGCCTTTCCGTTTCAAAGCAATCCTTCAGTCAGTGTAACTCAGCAGCTACAATGTATTCTTATATTACTATGGTAGCCTCATCCTTTTATCAGCTTATAGAAGACAATAAATTGCAGTTACTTTGGGATAAAAGTTTGCCATTGAGTAGAACAATCCAAACGTTTCCTCATGTACTGCTAGCGGATTAGGCCTATCCATTGCTCACGTACCTCATGAAGCCGTACAGTCTATCAGGATTAACAAAAGAAGAAGAAATATTTAATTACAGACTTTCCAGAGCAAGATGCTGTGTGGAGTGTGCCTTCAGGATTATGACTGCTAACTGGTGAATACTATTAAAAGCTATAGAAACGCCTGTGCCAAATGCAAAGAGAACTGTAAAATGTGTATCTTTACTACTGTACATAATCCTGTTATCGATTTGGAAGGCACTAATGAAGTGTCAATGGTGGATCGCGCGCATATTGTTGATACCCAGCTTCATAGATCTAGGGCAAATAATGCATGTGCAAACATTGCAAAATGCATTCGCGATTCATTCAAAGATTACTTGAATGCTGAAGGCGCTGTCCCTTGACAAAATAGTGCTTAATAATTGTTAATAACAATAAACATAATAAATCTGAACTTGTGGTCCTGTATTTTATTTTAGTAATGTTTCAAGTATGTGATATTATATTGATCCATTCATTTTCAATTTTCCATTGAATACATTTTGTTATATAGTATGTGTAAATGAGAGAAAAAACATAGACATTATGTTAAACGGTGAAAAAAATTATTAACAAGTGGAATGGGAAGACATGGAAAAATCAATATAAAATCAATTTTTAAACAGGTTGAACTCAATGTGCAATAACAAGTTTCTCCTAATTATTTTTTTCGCTTTTTTGGACCGCCTTCAAAACTACAGCTTGTATCTCTTGGCATACCATTCATTTTGATACTGGATCCAATTTTTAATATTTGGAATTAGACCTTTAAAGAAGTTTAACTCTTCATCTGAATTGTCTTTAAATGCATGACTCGTCATTTCCAATTTTTTCTCTTCTAGAGAAATCAATTGTTTTTTAAATTCACTGTACGCCTTCAATCTTTAGAGCTGTGGTTCTGGGGATGTTGCTGTCTCATACAATGAATCTTCATCCAATGTTACGTCTCAACAAGCGTCTTCTGTACTTTCATTCGCTTCCAGATTTGACACCGTTTTTGCAGGCTCCATTTGCTCTTTTAGAAACTCCATAGTTTTGAAGAACGGCCATGAAGATTTTGATTTCATACTCTCTTGTACCTGCGTCCCCTGAGCGTGGATGTTTCAATTTCTTTAGTTCTCTGCGGAAAGAATCTTTTTTTCCTTTTGCTAAGTCACCTAAAAATAAAAGACAACACAGGTTAACATCTAATGGTAAATCAATGGGCATTTATACACAATTTCAGACTACAGTATAAAACAAGCATTCTGCAATTACAATTATACACAAATTCAGGCTATAGAACAAGCATTCTGCAATTAAAATTATACACAATTTAAAAATGATTACATAATTTTACTTGTAATGGACAATATTTGCTCAATTTATTGTGAAGGTAACGGTCGCGGTATGCCTTGCACCGCTGATTCTACAAAGCATCTCTTTTAAATATCTCTGAAATCAGTTGTTCGATTGTAGAATTATCCATAGTGTAAAAGAATGTTGAACTCCACTGTAGAAATTACCAAAAGTAATGACTTGGGCAGTAACCAGGCAGAAAAGTTGAGCTTCGCTCTCATTGGTTCAATACTGGTCATGTGACAGGGCTGTTGTGCGACAAAAACGAATTCCTTTCTCTCCTGAAAACGCTACCGCGCCGTCGCGCACTCTATGGCATGCCTTATAGAGGTACAGCCTTTTGTTCGCACCATCTACACTATAAACGGGGCCTTAGAAGGCTATTTCATTAAATCTGTTTGTGCCTTATTAAATAAATGAGTGAGAGTCTTACCAGAGCGGAGCATACAGCAGAGGAGTTGCAGGAGGATCCAGCACTCACCGAGCGACGAAACCGGAAGTGACGTCAGACGCCAGTCGGAGCAGTGTAACAGCTGACCGGAGGCTGAGGCGGAGGAGTGGGGGAACGTTGCGGGACGGTGAGCCAGCTGGCTAAAGTCTTCCTACACTAATGCAGTGTGATATGCCCGTTTTTGATTGTTAGTATGTGAGTATAATATTTTATTGTTATAAAGCTATTTTATCTCGAGTGATCTGTGCTATGCCAGTTCTTCTCTCAACATTGGGGTACATGATCCTGAGGACCTGATCCACTTTGATGACAACTGCATCATCCACTTACCTCTGACTGTTTGAGTCAACCCTGCCTATTTGACTCTTACATCTTGTAAGTAGTCAATTCATTAGAGCCAAGTCATTTGAAGGCTTTTTCCACGTTGCCATTTTTTGCTGCACTTAAATTTATTTTTGTTTCCTCCCCATGCTCCCCGTGGATTTTGTGTGTTTTGCTGTTACTGTGGGGGAAGAGTGAAGACTACCCCTTCCAGTGGGTTCCAGAGCAGGTGGTGAAACTGTATTTACTAAAATTTTATCACATTTTTTTCACTTATTTTAAGTTTTGGATTAGTCACTTATTATCAGTGTCCACTTTTTATTTGTTTGCGCCTGTTTTCACTTTACCACTATACAATGTGCCTTATTAAATAACAAAATCAAATTCTGATATTTTGTAACCCTTTCAACTACTACTGTGGATCTCAGCATTTTAATGTTTAGAATAATTGAATTCCTGTAGGTCTGCGATATTGAGAACACAGCATTGTCCGATATATCATAAATAACCTATAACTTTTATAGAT
Source organism: Ascaphus truei (assembly GCF_040206685.1). NCBI lineage: Eukaryota > Metazoa > Chordata > Amphibia > Anura > Ascaphidae > Ascaphus > Ascaphus truei. The sequence continues at coordinate 214,059,384 of NC_134486.1, forward strand.
ATTGAAACATTACTCACTAACATGATTGATGGTGAGGAAATCAAGTGAAAGTATGCAAATCATGGTAGTCTATGTACCGAAAGAGATGTCACCAATTACTGGACATATACGCTGCTGATCTGGTCTGCCAACCCTCAAGAAGCTGATGGACTGATCACCTTGATCGGTCCATAGGGTATTACCAAGAGCTCCAAAGCTTATTTTGTTTTAAGTGTCGCAACTGAAACATTGTGGAGGCGTCTAGGACAATTAGCCACGACCATTTAGCCGTGCCTGTTTCACCACCAGGAGATTTAGTCACCAGGATAGCTTGCTGCCACTGGTAATGCATCGCCTAACCCCCTACCCTAAAAACACAAACCTTAACACCCTACCCTAAAAACTTTAACCCCTAATCCCAATGCTAATTGTCCTACCTCAGGGCTGAAACGGCTGTGGCTAAAATGTCATGGCAACGCTAATAGTCCATTTCCGTGCTCAAGAAGCTCTCAAGACCAGTTCCCTAACCCCCATTGCTTCTAATATGGTCGTCATGGTCAGCCTTGTCTCTGCCTGCAATAGAATGTTACCACTTTGCGATAGGAACAAAAGTCACAACTTTCTATTGGTGACCCTGGCTGCCTTATATGTAGTTTGTTCCTTGGACAAGAAAGAGAACAGACACTCGGGTGCATGGGTGTAGCTGATGAATTGAGGTATTGTGGTGTGCCAGGTTTTCTGAATGAGCAGATTTGGGCAATGTATTGGAACAAAGAATATTTGTTTGGAATGGACTGAGATAGACGCACAAAGACTTCCATGCGTGGAGGTAGATGGAGACACCTGTGGCTTGGTTGGGCTTGATTGGACCTGCATAGATGCATTGACGATGTGTAACACGGGAGGTGTGTCCAAGTTATGGACAGGGACGCAAGGTGTTGGACCCCTTGTTGGAACTGGTTGAGTCTGGTGGTGGCTCCTGGGTTGACCCGTGGTCCGGGTTGGTGTTGCACACGATGGGGGATCTCTTTGTGTCCAGAGAGTTCTATATTGAAGTCTGTGTGGGTTTTTTTTGTGCCAGGGGTGACTGTAGCCTGGTAGGCTGGAGTTTTCTGTGTGTTATCCTCTTGGAGATGTTTGTGAATGTTCGTGGAGTCTGGTGGGTGCAGTTTGGGGTGCTGGAGTGCTTTGCACTTGGCGGAGATGTTGATGTGCTGTGGTGTGCATAGTGGTTCTCTGCCAAAGGCTGTTATAATTGGATATTGGCAATCCCTGTACACATGTATTGATCATGAGCAGGGATGTGATGTAATCTTAATAAAGCTGGGGAACTTGCAGAGGCCCAAATTGAGTTCATAATCAGTGGAAAAAAATGTATTTTTTTTTTTTTTTTTACTTTCTGTTTATTGGTTTTTGCATAAATATCATACAATCAAAATGTTATTGCCATAACAGGGGAGACAAAATCCATTCAGGACATACAACATTTAACAAACAAAGGGATGGGAAGACAACAGGACATGAACGAAAAAAGGAGGGAGGGAAAGAAAGCCATAATACCTTTTGGTATAACGATGACCACTATTTGCAAGTCAAGGGTACCGCCATGGGACCCAAATTTGCGCCGAGTTCTGCCAACCTGTTATGGGTTGGTGGGAGGACCATATTATATGGTCCAATAAAATCCTTGGCGCAAGTCTGGTGCACTGGTATAGGTACATTGATGACATGGTCATCGTTTCGAGAGGCTCAGAAGACCCCTTATTGGAATTCTTTAGAGCTATTAATACCAATGATATGAACCTACATTTCACACATCAATACAGTAAAACTTGCATTGAGTTTCTGGACCTGGAAATAAATATTGAAAATGGGGCAATAAAAACAAAAACATTCTTTAAACCTGTTAGTTGTAGTAACTTTATATTGCCTACTAGTGACCATAAACAATGGCTAGATAATATCGTACAAAGAAAAAACTGTCTTGCGCTTCGGTGGTCAGTAGTGGCACCTATGGTGTCAAAGTAGTCATATGGGGCTGAATAAGAGGGTGCTATACGTGGCCACTGAGTTGACCGGAGTAGGGGGAATGAAAACCCTTACCTATATTTCATCTCCGGTCTGGGACCTGCTCTCCTCAACAGCTCCTGCGTGCAGCCTTCTGTAAATGTCAGGGAATGGAAGGGCTCCGGTGCAACTGCGCATGACAGACTTGAAAAAACTCCCGGATGATCTCAACAGACTTTATTGCACATCACACACGGGCTACACCACGATCTCCCCCTCTACGCGTTTCACCCTCTAGGATAGGGCTTCGTCTCGGAGTGGGGAGACGTGGTGTCAGCCTGGAAATTTAAACTTAAAAAGCCCGCGAAAACGGGTAAACATATTAACCCCTTCGTGTAAAAATTGCCCAAAAAGGCACCAGCATAGTCACTTACATATGAAAGCAGTGCATAAGAGTGTCACAAGAGCCCAAAATATTATTAAATTAATCATTTCTATATTTGGCTCATCTTATAGCCGGGCAATGTCACAAAGGGTATCTTAAAATTTTTAACAACATTTCAAAGTAATACTGCGCCCCTGATATTGATAATTCAATCATAAATTAGAGCCTCAGACCTATTATATTAAGTAAAAGCATTCTTAAATACATTACACATAATTAATCAAATATAAAGGCTAAATCGATGCTGATCACTTAAAGGTGAGGTCATTCTGGGGATACAGTAGTAGGCAAATAGTGGGGAAAGGAAAGTGGGGAAGGGTAGGGAGGGATGGAGGGGAGGGGTCGAGAGGGAGGGGGGGGAAAGAAAAGGAAAACAGATGCGGAAGGTAAATTGCAATTCATCTGTAATAAAATAAACAGAATAATCCTAATTAAAACTTGAAAAGTACAAAGACAAAGCAGATTCCAATACTCTATACATAAAGAGAACCATCTCATCTTATAGGAAACATCGCAGATCCCATTCCACATTAAGTCCATTGGGTTGTAGGGTCACCGCTCGCCGGGACCATCTTCTCCAAGAAGTCGTCATTACGTCGAAACGCGTAGAGTCGGGCTTTCTCATCCATCTTGGAGAAGGAAAGATGCAGGGAATCTTTGCTGTCTGCGGTCCTGGCAAGCGGTGACGTCACATTCCGGAAGTGACGTTCGCGGAAACTGGTAGCAAGGAGACTGAGCGAGAAGAGCTGCGCCGTAGCAAAGACCCTTTTTCTTATGCTGTTATTCCTTCAAAAGCCGTAAGCCTCCATTTGTCTTTATATTGGATAAAATTGTATTTTCTATCTACACTATGGTTGTTTTCTGCTTTTTCGAGAATTGCTGATTTATATACCACACATCCGGACTGGGCTGCATCACAGTTCCTATCTGATTTACATGCTCATTTTCCTGCTGCGCTTGTGAGTAGGAATTTGGAAGCTCTTATATATTTATTTTCACATTGGTTTTACAATATTACACTATCCACAGTTTTTTTCTTTTTGGGCAATCGACGACGCTCCCCTGGAACTTCACCCATACTGCATCTTCAAGACTTTTGGAACAGTCTTTTGTCGGGGTCGAGTGATAAGTTGTTTTTGCCTCATTTGTTATTCACTGCACATTTTGCCTTGATATATTAATTAATTTTTGTTATTTCACTGTATATTTTATGAGTATTCACTGCACATTTTGCGTAGATATAGTGTTTCTAAATGCACCATTTGCTATAATTTAAATCACTATTTGAGGTGGAGTAGAGCGCCATCTAGCGTTCTTTTACAGTACCCAAGGGCATACCTGGATGACATTGCAGTGTTTAGCAGTTTGTGGGAGACTCACTTAGTTTATGTAGCAGCGGTGCTGACCAGGATCAGGGAAGCAGGGCTGATATTGAAGCCCACCAGGTGTCTAGTAGGTATGGCAGAGGTATTGTACTTAGGGTACTGGGTCGGTGGGGGACACCTGAAGCCAGAACCAGCTAAGGTAGAAGCCATAGTTCAGTTGCCGGTTCCCGAAGACGAAGAAGCAGGTCATGGCTTTTCTAGGCACCGCTGGCTATTACAGAAAGTTTGTCCTGCAGTATAGCGCCATTGCTAAACCCCTGATGGACTTGACTCAGAAGTGACTCCCAGTTCTGGTAGCCTGGTCTCCTGCCTGTGAGACACCGTTGCAGGCACTGAAGATAGCGTTGGCTAGTGCTCCGATTCTAGCTGCACCGGACTACTCTAAATAGTTCCTAGTACAGACCGATGCCTCTGACTACGGTGTCGGTGCTGTACTTAGTCAAGTGGGGGAGGAGGGGGTGAGCATCCTGTGGTGTACCTAAGCAGTAAACATTTGCCCAGCGAAGTGGCTTATGCCACTATTGAGGAAAATTGTTTGGCCATTGTTTGAACTTTGTGGAAAGAGCAGCCCTATCTGTATGGCAGAACCTTTACCGTGGTCACGGACGACAATCCATTAAGTTGGTTACAACGGGTGTCGGGGGAGAATGCCAAATTGCTTCGCTGGAGTCTTGCATTGCAAGAGTTTTACTTTTCCATACAACACAAAAAAGTCTGCGAACATGGAAGTGCAGCTGGACTCTCCCGAGCCCTAGTGAGCCGAAAAGCCTCAAGTGTTGAGGCCGGTTGGGGCGGTTGCAACCAAGCCTTAATCTTTAGGGGGTAGGTGTGACGGTGAGGGGGTAACCAGGCTCACTAATAAAGGTCAAGCCCTCTTGGTTTCTCCTGAGTCATGTGGTGGGGTCCTAGGGCATCAGCTCTTGGACCTGGCTGTCGTGTATGTACTACTATGCATTGTATGAAAATATGTGACAAAGAATTTTTGTGTTTTTGCTTTTCCAGGAATGCCAGCAAGTGGAGATTGCTAGGCTGTGAGGTTCAGGGTGGGTTTTGCGGAGAAAGTATTTTCAGATTGTGGCTTTGTATCAGGGTGCCAGAGTTACTGGATACCCCAAAAAGGTAGCCGGGAATCAGGTCAGATTTTCAGATACCTTGAAGCACAAAGCTCCAGTCAAAATCCTACCCTGAAAACGCTCTTTCAGCTCACCGCCAGGAGTCCCTGCTTCAGCATAGACCAGAGAAGTAAAAAGGAGCATAGGAATTTGTGTATCCCGGGTATAGTCAGGGGTCCATGGTTTAGGGGGAGTCCCCCACGGTATCTGCCCAAACCCCCGGACCTGTTATAGGGTATCTCCAACTATGTATAAGATTGTGAGAGTAAAATTATTTCGAAGTCCAGCTTCGGTACAATTGAAGCAACCCTGAAAATGAACCTAAGCATTATTTGAAGCAACTTTTATTAAAACTTCTTATAGCAAGGTCTAGGAGCTCTGAAAATGAACGTGCGCGTATTTTTAGTAGATCCCAGGGAATGAGGGACATAGAAGAATTTTGTATGATTTTTATGAACAAGGTGTATATCAGTGTATATGTATATGCCCTGTATATGAACTGGGGAATTTCCAAGTCCCTTGTTCCGAGAGACCAGATGGCCACCAGGCTTGGTGCCACTGAGTCTGCTCGTGTCCCGGACTTGAAAGTCTCAGAGATGCCAAGGTGTTAGAGCGGGCGGAGTACCGGAGTTACACTCAAGTACTGATGTCCTGACATGAATAAGGGCTATCCGGCAACCATTTGCCCATCCCCAGACTCTGAGGAGCCTGGCACAATGGGGGTTCAAAATGCTAAGTGGCAGAGGTGCCAGGTTGGCAAATTCTGTGATAGGCTGGTAGGAAAATACCCACGCGGTGATTGGCTGTAGCGTTTTGTGAATGGGACTCCAACTCCTATAAGAAAAATAGCAGCCAATCAGGTCGAGAGATTCTAAGCGCCAAGACAGCAGCAGATTTGAATTGACCAAAAGATGCTTTGAGAGAAATAGACGCGAGCCAGCTTCAGAAATTTCAAAGCAAGACATTTTCTAAGTCCCACTTTTCGGGGCCAAGTTCTCAGAATAGAATGTAGCGGCCGCGGCTGGAACTAAAAGAAGAAAAGAGTACCAGGACGTTTGGTACTATCTCCCAGTCAAGGGATTTTGGCATCTCCTGAGCAGATACAGCGGTGACTTCTGATAACTCATGCCGAATTGAATTCCAGGACTTTTGCGGGTAACTCCCGGTAACCTAAAGACTTTATTTTATGAACTATCTGAGTTTGGAAAGGTTAGTTTTTTTTAGCCCAGATCCCCCAATAAGTGTGTTTTCTCATGTTTATTGTAATCCACTGTGTATAACGGTGTAATTGCCTGGTCTCCCGTGACAGGCTTTATTTACTGGTGGCAGTAGTGGCATCATTGAGCCTATGTTGTAAAATCCTGCGGGGTCTTATAACATAGATTTAAAAATGTATTTATTGGCATGTGTGAGCCTGTATTCTACTACTATCAATAGCTACAGATTTTAAAATATATTAATTGGTATGTGTGAGCTGGATTCTACTACTATCAATAGCTACAGATTTTAAAATGTATTAATTGGTATGTGTGAGCTGGATTCTACTACTAGGAGGTGAAGATTGGAGGAAGATCTGGACTCTGAACAACAACGTTATAACTGTGAGTTCTTTACGTTCTAAAAGCTGTGATTATTTGTACTTTTCCTATCCTCCAATAACTGGGACGTCTCTCCTTCTGCATCTCACTATGCCCTCTATATTGCTTTTGCTGTTTACTGTTTCATCACTCCTTGGTGAATGTCCCTGTTCTCTCCAACTTCCCCACTCCCCACCACCATTATTTATACACCTCTCTCTCAACAACCCTCAATACAAAACACCCCCACAAATCCTCTATTCACACACTCTATCTACTCCTTCCTGCTGCTGGGATCTCCCCTATGTCTGAAGCCAGACATACACACCTGATCTCACCCATTGCTCCCTGCCATCTCTTCCCTAGTGGTAAGGTAACACCTAATGGTGTTAAATGAAAAGGTTAACACTGACTAACCTTAAAACTTACCCCATAAATTAAGCATTCCAATAGCCTGCACTCATGGCTATTGTCCCACAGTCACTTATACCACCCATTGTGGCCAAGCACACCCATCTACAGCACTTATTCCCTCACCTGCTGTCTCTGTAAGTTTCCCCTCAAACCTCTTAGATTGTAAGCTCTTCGGTGCAGGGATTTCCTTTCCCATTGTCTGATTTTTGCTGCACTTATTGTATTATTATAATTCCCTGTACTGTATTATTTGTGAAGCGCTGAGTACACTTTTGGCGCTACATAAATAAAGACATACAATACAATACAGGGAGACTCAAAGATTGCGCGCTCCCAACCCAAGCAGTTACTTACATATGTTTTACAAGGCAGAGAAAGCACAGGTTCTCATTGTCAGTTTAGTGCCATCAGGTGAACATGGACAAGCGGTCAGGTTGGTTGTCTCCCGATATAAGAGCCATGAGTCTGTTTACCGACAGATGATCGGTCAAAGTCTGTGACGGTGAGGGGGTAACCAGGCTCACTAATAAAGGTCAAGCCACTTGGTTGCCTCTGATCCATGTTTTGGGGCCCTTGAGTGTCAGCTCTTGTGCCTGACTGTTGTATATGTACTGCCATGCATTGTGTGTCAAATATGCGACAATAAATAATGTGTGTGTCTTTTGCCTTTCCAGGAGTGCTAACCAGTGGAGATTCTCAGACTATGAGTTTCAGGGTGGACTTTCCGGTAAAAGTGTTGTCAGATTGTGTATAGCTAGTCGGGGAACCGAGTCAAATTCCTGGGTACATGTAGACACAGACCTCCGGACAAAGTCCTCCCTGGAAAGCAGTTACACAACTCACCGCCAGGATGCCCTGCTTCAGCACAGAACAGAAGATAAAAGGGGGCATTGTGATACTCGTATCCCCGGTAAAGTCAGGGGTCCCTAGTTTAATGGGAGTCCCCCTCAGTATATGCCCCGGACCAAGTATAGGGGTTCAGAGTGTCTCCAACTAGCCATTATGAGAGGTTGTGAGAGTGAAATTATTTCTAAGTCCAGCTTGGAGAGGATGTGTGTGCTTTGAGCTCCCACATAAGGGCTTCAAAAAGCATATATACCTGATCTTTAGGCATTTATTTTGATAAAATCAGGTTGCTAAACCTTTTAGGGCACTGTTTGATTTAAAAGTTTGGAGTTTTTAAGTTATTTTGGGTTATTTATTTGTACTTTTGTTTTACCCCAGGTAAGTGCAGCTGAGTAGCCCAGCTCGGCTCACTTCCTGTGGGCTTAAAATCCCAGAGCTCTCCCTTTGCCCATCCCCCCCTCACTGGTTCCTTACTTTGTGTTTGTTTGATTCATTTGTGTTGTATATTTTTGCACAGTTTTTTCATTTGGTGTAGGAAAGGTTTAGCTTTATGTTTGTATTGTTTTTTAACCAGGGAGAGAGAGAGAGTAAACCAGCAGGAGAGGGTTTAGAATATATATTTCAAAAAGGGGGGGAAAAAAGCCTCTGCTTTAAAACCTGCTGCAATAACAGCACACAGCAGGGTGAGACTGTTAACCCTCTCACTGCCAGCAATTACATCTGCACAGTTCTCTCCTAATAGTCCCTTCTCCTTCAACTTTTATTTTGCTATTATTATTTATAATGAAGGGGAAGGGCGCTAAGAAGCCCCAGGGGCCACAGGGACAAAAAGTGGCCCCTGAAAAAATTAGTCACAGCCCTGCAGTACCAAAGCCAGGGACCTCAGCATTAAGCACTCCTCCTGCTCCTGCTAGTAGCACCCACACCCCTGTGGCCCCTTCAACATCATGGGCACAGGTGGTGTCTAGTGGAAGTGCTACCAGCCCCAGCACTGTCACCGCTGGGGCACAGCTAAGCAGGAAGCATGGGGTGCGGTGCTATATGTCAGGGTCCCATGGCATAGGGGAATATGTAAGGGCCGTGGCTGATATAGTGGGCCCCTCTAATGTGGTGGCGGCCAGCCGCATGTATGGCAGAGCTGTATTGTTTCTGCGTACACTGGCTGCCACCCACAATGTTATACAGAGGGGCATCACTATAGGGGGGACCTTTGTCTCAATGGAGCCCTTAGAAGGGCTGGGCACAAGGGTAATGCTATCTAATGTGCCCCCCTTCATCCCGGATCCCCTTCTGCGCCCCCACCTGCAGGCCCTGGGAGACTTAAAGTCTCCCATTATTAAAATACCATTGGGCTGCAGAGAGAGGGCACTAAAACATGTGCTCTCTTTTAAGAGGCAGGTGCAGCTGCATCTGCCTCAGGGCGCAGATAGCATCGAGGGATCCTTTGGGGTTCCCTTTGAGGGGGTGCAGTATAGAATATTCTACAGCACTGAGGAAGTGAGGTGCTTCTTATGCAAGGAGCTGGGGCACGCTCGCAAGAGCTGCCCCCGGGGGCTATCAAAGTCAACAGCCCCGGCTCCAGCACCTAGCACCTCACATGCTGCAGCACCAAGCACCTCGTGTTGCAGCACCCTGCCCCGCTGAGCCCATCACAGCGGGGCCCTCAAAGAAAAATGCCCCCCCTGGGAGCTCAAAGGAGGCTGCTGCTCCTACCACCAAGGCAGCCACAAAACCCCCTTCTTCACAGTCACAACCATCAGTGGCTGTGGCAAAAAATACTGCTACAGCCACAGGGAAGAAAGGGAAGAATGCCACCTTGGCCCCCGAGGTCACTGCTGTCCTTAAATCACACCCTACCCCCATTAGAAGCACCCTTAGTGGTGTGGGGATGACAGCAAGTGGCCCTTCCTCTTCTGGGAGTGACATCCCCAGAAAGAGGACGAGAAAAACTAATCGGGGGGTGGCTGAGGAATGGGAGGTGCTTTTATATGAGACACCTCCCTTCACGGCCAAAAAAACAAGGAGCAATTACCAGGTGGCATTGTCTGGCCCATGCATATCACCCAGCCACCTTAAACAGCTGGTGGCTGAACCGGTGCCAGACCACACACCTCTCCCTCCAGACCCTGCGGGGGTTATAGAGGACGAGGGTCTGGAGATAGAACAGGGGAATGAGGGAGCTCCCCACAGTTCAGGGAATGAACTGCAGCCTGCTGCAGAAATGCATGGAAGCCTGCACCTGAGCTATAAGGGGGTCCCCAACAATACCCCTGCTGAATGGGTGGTTGCTGTCCCTGATGAGGTGACATTTGGTGACAGCCCTGTGGTTATCCCTCCACTGCCACCAACCAGTGGCACTCCTGGGGCAACACTACCGTCTCAGGAGCATCCATCTGTGGAGGGAGATGCCATGGGATTAACCCCCATTCAGGATACTGGGGGTGGTGCTGAAGGGGAGAATGAAGCAGGTAGTGAGGTGGATATGGAGGAGGGGGATCAAGTGGGCCCTTCTATTATTATCTTGGAGGGTCCCAATGTAAAGATCCCTCCTCAAAAAACCACTGAGCCCTGCGACATTCCGGTTGCACAGGCAGCAGTGGAGGAGGCCATTAAGGCACTTCGTGCCTCTTTGGCTCCCAATAATACCAGGGATGCCACACCCACTGCTGCTGAGCCTGCAGCCACTCCCCAACGTGCCACCAAAATGGCACAACCAGTACCACCCTCAGGTCACACCATGGAGGGTGAAATGGACCCTCCTCAGACGCCAAGAGGAGGGTCCATTAAGATCAAGCTGAGGAGGGTAGTCCCTACAGAGGAGGGCGGGGATGACAATCTCCTCAGCCAGGAGGAGCCCGGGGATGAATCAGTCATCCCCGCTAGGGAACTCACACGTTTCCTAGAGAGCACCCTCTATGGACAAAAAGAAAGGAAGGTGCAGTTGGCCCTCGAGAAGTTGGGAGATATCGATCTCATCGTTCGATCTCTCCAGGCGTACATGAGGGCCAACCACAGGGCCAAGGTTTCTGGGAGCTCGGAGCATCTCCGAGCCCGGAAATTTTTTAACCAGCTGCGAGAGTACCAGGCCTCACAGGGAACTGCCCCTGAGGCTGGTACAAGCAGTACTCCTGACACACAAAAATAATGGCTTTGCACATCAGCACGCTCAATGTTAACGGCTGTAAGGACAGTCTCCGCAGGTTCGAGGCCCTCTCCTCTGTCCAAAAGGGAGGGTACTCAGTGACGTTCCTGCAGGAGACCCATACCACTCCAGAGGCTGAAGCCAACTGGCACCTGGAGTGGCGAGGCAGGGTCTTCTTCAGCCACCTCTCTTCATCATCATGTGGGGTGGTGACCCTGTTCTCCGAGTCCTTCCAGCCAGAGCTGCTGTTTGTCACGGCTGTTATCCCAGGCCGTCTACTCCACCTCCGGGTCCGGTACCTGGACTACACGTTTAACCTATTGAACGTGTATGCTCCATCAATCGGGCCTGAGAGAGTGAGGTTCTTTGTCAGGCTGTCGACATACCTGGAGACGGTAGACGCAGATGAGTGTGTGGTACTCGGGGGTGATTTCAATTGCACCCTCGAGGCTCTGGACCGAGTCGGGACAGAGCCGTACCCCCTCTCTGCTTCGACCCTGCGGAAGATCATTACCCGCCTCTCCTTAGTCGACGTCTGGCGGGAACAACATAAAGGGACACCAGATATGTACACGTATGTTAGGGTGTGGCGTGGCTTGGTGTCCCACTCCCGGATCGACCGGCTTTATATATCTAGCCACCTCATGTCGCAAGCCCGGTCCAGTGCCATTAGGTTGGCGCCGTTCACGGATCACAACTGTGCGTCCGTGTCGGTGGCGCTAATGCCATCAGCGCCCTCGGCCGCCTATTGGCACTTCAACAACTCCTTGTTGGAGGACCAGGTCTTCGTGACGTCGGTCTGGGAGTTTTGGACGGCCTGGAGAGGTTGCAAGGGTGACTTTGCCACGTTGAGTCAGTGGTGGGACGTGGGCAAGGTGCGCTTGCGCCATTTGAGTCAGGAGTATGCCAAGGGTGCGAGCAGGCGGCGCGATGCTGGGATCGAGGCGCTCCGGGGGGAGGTGCTCGATCTTGAGAAGCGGCTGCCTGCGTCTGGGGACCAAGCCCTGCAGCGTGAATACGTAGAAAGGAAGTGCGCCCTCCGTGAGCTGGAACAACGCCAGGCTCAAGGGGCGTACGTGCGATCCCGCCTCCTTTTTCTCCGGGACATGGATCGCGGGTTGCGCCTCTTCTACGCTCTGGAAAAAAAGAGGGGTAACCGAAGGCACATCACCTGCCTTCTAGCCGATGACGGTTCCCCTCTGATGGATCCGGAGAGCATCCGGGATAGAGCCCGGATGTTCTATTCCAACTTGTTCTCTCCGGATTCCATCGATCCAGACGCCTGCAGGGTGCTATGGGAGGGGCTTCCAACGGTCAGCGAGGGTGACAGAGAGAGGCTGGATAAGCCTCTTACTCTAGCTGAGCTCTCTGACGCCCTCCGTCTCATGCCCTACGGTAAATCTCCAGGGCTGGACGGCCTGACCGTAGAGTTCTTCCGATCCTTCTGGGAGACTCTGGGACCTGACTTCCAACAGGTCCTCGAGGAAGCCCTCGAGGCCGGTAAGATGCCCCTTTCTTGTAGACGGGCAGTGCTGACTTTGCTGCCCAAGAAGGGGGATCTCCGCCAAATCAAAAACTGGCGACCGGTCTCGCTGCTATGCACGGACTATAAGGTCGTGGCCAAAGTCATCTTGCTGAGGCTCAAGTCCGTGCTGGCAGAGGTGATTCACCCTGACCAGTCCTATACCATCCCGGACCGGACCATCTTTGATAATATCTTTCTGGTCCAGGATCTGCTGCACTACGCTCGCAGGACTGGTCTGTCTCTCGCCTTTCTCTCCCTAGATCAAGAGAAGGCGTTTGACAGGGTGGATCACCGATACCTCATAGCCACTCTGCACGCGTACAGTTTTGGCCCACGGTTCGTGGGCTATTTGAAGACGCTGTACGCCTCTGCAGAGTGTTTGATTAAGATCAATTGGTCCCTGACCGCACCCTTGGCATTTGGTAGAGGAGTACGTCAAGGTTGCCCCTTGTCCGGTCAACTCTATGCGCTAGCCATCGAGCCTTTCCTTTGTCTATTGAGGAGAAGGCTCACCGGGCTAGTGCTACGAGAACCGGACATGCGGGTAGTCCTTTCAGCCTATGCTGACGACGTGCTCCTCGTGGCCCAGGACCTAGTTGATCTGGAGCGGGCACAAGAGTGCCAGGAGGTCTATACTGCGGCCTCCTCAGCTCGGATCAACTGGTCCAAATGCTCAGGCCTTTTAGAAGGTTCCATACAGGTAGACTCCTTGCCTCCCACACTTCGTCATATCTCGTGGGAGGCAGATGCAATCAAGTATCTGGGAGTCTACCTGTCCACTGCGGAGCGCCCGGTCCCAGAGAATTGGACAGAGTTAGAGGAACGTGTCCTCGCTCGTCTGGGATCGTGGAAGGGTCTCGTGAAAATGCTTTCCCTCATGGGAAGGACTCTGGTGATCAACCAGCTGGTGGCCTCTCAGCTGTGGCACAAGCTGAGTTCCCTGAGTCCGACCCCTGAATTTATCACCAAGATCCAGAGAGAGTTGCTGGACTTTCTCTGGATGGGAAAGCATTGGGTCTCTGCAGGTGTTACGTACCTCCCTCTGGGAGAGGGCGGACAGGGAGTAGTGTGTGTGCGCTCCCAGGTGCACACCTTCCGCCTCCAATACCTGCAGAGATACCTGTACGCAGACCCTTCTCTGCAGTGGTGCCAGCTGGCTTCCAGCTTCCTTCGCCAGCTGCGCAATATGGGGTATGACCGGCAATTGTTTCTAATCAAGCCTGAGGGGTTTGGGAGAGACCTCTCAGTGTTGCCGGCATACTACCAGGAAACCCTCAAGGCCTGGAGCATGGTCTCCGTGTCCAGGCAAGGAGTGGCTGTTGGGGAGGACCTCCTGACCGAACCCCTGCTGTATAATCTAGCAGGGAGTGCACGGATGTTGGAATCCCCCAGCATCATTCGCCGCTTTTGCCAGGCACGGATGACCCGAGTCGGGGATCTCCTGGACTATGAACGGTCGGAATGGGTGGAGCCCGAGGTGATGATGCGCCTCATGGGCTACACCACCCCACGAATTCCGCGCCGTTTGCTGCAGGAGATCAAGGACGCCATGGCCCCAGACTCGCGCACCTTCCTAGAGGGGTTATTGCAGACCGGAGCGCAACGTCCACCTTCCGACGCCCCGCCTCCGGCTGTATGCGTGGGCCCAAAACCCCGCCAACCCCCTCAGGCTCCTCCTGTCCCCAGCCTAAGCAAACTGGGGACTATTCCCTCGGCCTGTTTCCGCGGCAGGCCGAGGAGGTGGCTGCACTCTCTCGTGCTCCATACAGTGCACTACCTCGCCCTCGTCGCCCGCCCCGATACCATCTGGAGGCGGGTACTACCAATGAACGAGGGCGAGAGACCCCGGTGGAGGGAGCTCTATTCAGAGTTAGTTCCCCGACCCACCGGGGACCTGAGCTGGAGAGTCCTCCATGGTGCACTGAGCACGGGAGAGTACCTTGCCCACTTCACGGACTCCCCAGCCACATGCCCATTCTGTCGCAGAAGGGAGTCCGTGTTTCATATTTATTTTAGTTGCGCCAGACTGCAGCCCCTCTTGTCGTTCTTGAGGGGCCTCCTCCTGCAGTTCTGGTTGCATTTCTCCCCACACTTATTTATTTTTGGGCGCCCAGTATACCGGAACACTAGGGCCAGGGACCTCCTCGGCAACCTGCTCCTGGCATTAGCCAAACTGGCTATTTATAAGTCCAGGAAGCAGTGTTTGGCTGGGGAGGTATCCCTCACCTGCCAGGCCTTATTCCGGGTGCTGGTGCGCTCCCGTATCCAAGCAGAGTACACCCACGCTGTGGCCACTGGGCAGGAAGATGCGTTCTTTTCCCAGTGGGCCTTAGACGGGGTGCTCTGCTCGGTATCCCCCCATGGTTTTAATTTCAAGCTCCACATCCTTATTTAAGTGCACTGTTATTTTATTATTTACAGCTGCACTTGTTTCTGGTTTAAGTTTGGTTTTGATTTGTTCCTTAAATTTTTCTGGTTGGTCTTTCGGCCAACCAGTTGTTGTATTACCTGATTGGCTGGCTTCGCCAGCCAATCAGGTTTAAGGATCAAAAATAGATCTAAGTCCAGCTTGGAGAGGATGTGTGTGCTTTGAGCTCCCACATAAGGGCTTCAAAAAGCATACAGTATATACCTGATCTTTAGGCATTTATTTTGATAAAATCAGGTTGCTAAACCTTTAGGGCACCGTTTGATTTAAAAATTTGGAGTTTTTAAGTTATTTTGGGTTATTTATTTGTATTTTTGTTTTACCCCAGGTAAGTGCAGCTGAGTAGCCCAGCTTGGCTCACTTCCTGTGGGCTTAAAATCCCAGAGCACTCCCTTTGCCCATCCCCCCTCACTGGTTTCTTACTTTCTGTGTTTGTTTGATTCATTTGTGTTGTTTATTTTTGTACAGTTATTTCATTTGGTGTAGGAAAGGTTTAGCTTTACGTTTGTATTGTTTTATAACCAGGGAGAGAGAGAGCAAGCAAGCAGGAGAGGGTTTAAAATATATATTAAAAAAAAAAAAAAAAAAGCCTCTGCTTTAAACCCTGCTGCAATAACAGCACACAGCAGGGTGAGGCTGTTAACACTCTCACTGCCAGCAATTACATCTGCACAGTTCTCTCTCTCCTAGTAGTCCCTTCTCCTTCAACTTTTATTTTGCTATTATTATTTATAATGAAGGGGAAGGGCGCTAAGAAGCCCCAGGGGCCACAGGGACAAAAAGTGCCCCCTGAAAAAATTAGTCACAGCCCTGCATTACCAAAGCCAGGGACCTCAGCATTAAGCACCCCTCCTGCTCCTGCTAGTAGCACCCGCACCCCTGTGGCCCCTTCAACATCATGGGCACAGGTGGTGTCTAGTGGAAGTGCTACCAGCCCCAGCACTGTCACCGCCGGGGCACAGCTGAGCAGGAAGCATGGGGTGCAGTGCTATATGTCAGGGTCCCATAGCATAGGAGAGTATGTAAGGGCTGTGGCTGATATAGTGAGCCCCTCCAATGTGGTGGCAGCCAGCCGCATGTATGGCAAGGCTGTACTGTTTCTGCGTACACTGGCTGCCACCCACAATGTTATACAGAGGGGCATCACTATAGGGGGGACCTTTGTCCCAATGGAACCCGTAGAAGGGCTGGGCACAAGGGTAATGCTATCTAATGTGCCCCCCTTCATCCCGGATCCCCTTCTGCGCCCCCACCTGCAGGCCCTGGGAGACTTAAATTCTCCCATTATTAAAATACCGTTGGGCTGCAGAGAGAGAGCACTAAAACATGTGCTCTCTTTTAAGAGGCAGGTGCAGCTGCATCTACCTCAGGGTGCAGATAGCATCGAGGGATCCTTTGGGGTTCCCTTTGAGGGGGTGCTGTATAGAATATTCTACAGCACTGAGGAAGTGAGGTGCTTCTTATGCAAGGAGCTGGGGCACGCTCGCAGGAGCTGCCCCCAGGGGCTATCAAAGTCAACAGCCCCGGCTCCAGCACCTAGCACCTCACATGCTGCAGCACCAAGCACCTCATGTGTTACAGCACCCCGCCCCGCTAAGCACATCACAGCGGGGTCCTCAAAGAAAAAGGTCCCCCCTGGGAGCTCAAAGGAGGCTGCTGCTCCTACCACCAAGGCAGCCCCACAACCCCCTACTTCCCAGTCACTACCATCAGTGGCTGTGGCAAAACATACTGCTACAGTCACAGGGAAGAAAGGGAAGAATGCCACCCTGGCCCCCGAGGTCACTGCTGTCCTTAAATCACACCCTACCCCCATTATAAGCACCCTCAGTGGTGCGGGGTTGACAGCAAGTGGCCCTTCCTCTTCTGGGAGTGACATGAGACACCTCCCTTCACGGCCAAAAAAACAAGGAGTAACTACCAGGTGGCATTGTCTGGCCCGTGCATATCACCCAGCCACCTTAAACAGCTGGTGGCTGAACCGGTGCCAGACCACACACCTCTCCCTCCAGACCCTGCGAGGGTTATAGTGAACGAGGGTCTGGAGATAGAGCAGGGGAATGAGGGAGCCCCCCACAGTTCAGGGAATGAACTGCAGGCTACTGCAGAAATGCATGGAAGCCTGCACCTGAGCTATAAGGGGGTCCCCAACAATACCCCTGCTGAATGGGTTGTTGCTATCCCTGATGAGGTGACATTTGGGGACAGCCCTGTGGTTATCCCTCCACTGCCACTAACCAGTGGCACTCCTGGGGCAACACTACCGTCTCAGGAGCATCCATCTGTGGAGGGAGATGCCATGGGATTAACCCCCATTCAGGATACTGGGGGTGGTGCTGAAGGGGAGAATGAAGCAGGTAGTGAGGTGGATATGGAGGAG
Organism: Ascaphus truei; assembly: GCF_040206685.1. Classification (NCBI taxonomy): domain Eukaryota; kingdom Metazoa; phylum Chordata; class Amphibia; order Anura; family Ascaphidae; genus Ascaphus; species Ascaphus truei. The sequence continues at coordinate 214,076,624 of NC_134486.1, forward strand.
GGGGATCAAGTGGGCCCTTCTATTGTTATCTTGGAGGGTCCCAATGTAGAGATCCCTCCCCAAGAAACCACCGAGCCCTGCGACGTTCAGGTTGCACAGGCAGCAGTGGAGGAGGCCATTAGGGCACTTCGTGCCTCTTTGGCTCCCAATAACATCGGGGATGCCACACCCACTGCTGCTGTATCTGCAGCCACTCCCCAACGTGCCACCAAAATGGCACAACCAGTACCACCCTCAGGTCACACCATGGAGGGTGAAATGGACCCTCCTCAGACGCCAAGAGGAGGGTCCATTAAGATCAAGCTGAGGAGGCTAGTCCCTGCAGAGGAGGGCGGGGATGACAATCTCCTCAGCCAGGAGGAGCCCAGGGATGAATCAGTCATCCCCGCTAGGGAACTCACACGTTTCCTAGAGAGCACCCTCTATGGACAAAAAAAAAGGAAGGTGCAGTTGGCCCTCGAGAAGTTGGGAGATATCAATCTCATCGTTCGCTCTCTCCAGGCGTACATGAGGGCCAACCACAGGGCCAAGGTTTCTGGGAGCTCGGAGCATCTCCGAGCCCAGAAATTTTTTAACCAGCCCGGAGAGTACCAGGCCTCACAGGGAACTGCCCCTGAGGCTGGTACAAGCAGTACTCCTGACACACAAAAATAATGGCTTTGCACATCAGCACGCTCAATGTTAACGGCTGTAAGGACAGTCTCCGCAGGTTCGAGGCCCTCTCCTCTGTCCAAAAGGGAGGGTACTCAGTGACGTTCCTGCAGGAGACCCATACCACTCCAGAGGCTGAAGCCAACTGGCACCTGGAGTGGCGAGGCAGGGTCTTCTTCAGCCACCTCTCTTCATCATCATGTGGGGTGGTGACCCTGTTCTCCGAGTCCTTCCAGCCAGAGCTGCTGTTTGTCAAGGCTGTTATCCCAGGCCGTCTACTCCACCTCCGGGTCCGGTACCTGGACTACACGTTTAACCTATTGAACGTGTATGCTCCATCAATCGGGCCTGAGAGAGTGAGGTTCTTTGTCAGACTGTCGACATACCTGGAGACGGTCGACGCAGATAAGTGTGTGGTACTCGGGGGTGACTTCAATTGCACCCTCGAGGCTCTGGACCGAGTCGGGACAGAGCCGTACCCCCTCTCTGCTTCGACCCTGCGAGCGATCATAACCGTCTCTCCTTGGTCGACGTCTGGCGGGAACAACATAAAGGGACACCAGATATGTACACGTACGTTAGGGTGTGGCGTGGCTTGGTGTCCCACTCCCGGATCGACCGGCTTTATATATCTAGCCACCTCATGTCGCGAGCCCGGTCCAGTGCCATTAGGTTGGCGCCGTTCACGGATCACAACTGTGCGTCCGTGACGGTGGCGCTAATGCCATCAGCGCCCTCGGCCGCCTACTGGCACTTCAACAACTCCTTGTTGGAGTACCAGGGCTTCGTGACGTCGGTCTGGGAGTTCTGGACGGCCTGGAGAGGTTGCAAGGGTGACTTTGCCACGCTGAGTCAGTGGTGGGACGTGAGCAAGGTGCGCTTGCGCCTTTTGTGTCAGGAGTATGCCAAGGGTGCGAGCAGGCGGCGCGATGCTGGGATCGAAGCGCTCCGGGGGGAGGTGCTCGATCTTGAGAAGCGGCTGCCTGCGTCTGGGGACCAAGCCCTGCAGTGCGAATACGTAGAGAGGAAGTGCGCCCTCCGTGAGCTGGAACAACGCCAGGCTCAAGGGGCGTACATGCAATCCCGCCTCCTTTTTCTTCGGGAGATGGATCGCGGGTCGCGCCTCTTCTACGCTCTGGAGAAAAAGAGGGGTAACCGAAGGCACATCACCTGCCTTCTAGCCAATGACGGTTCCCCTCTGATTGATCCGGAGAGCATCCGGGATAGGGCCCGGATGTTCTATTCCAACTTGTTCTCTCCGGATCCCATCGATCCAGGCGCCTGCAGGGTCCTATGGGAGGGGCTTCCAACGGATGACAGAGAGAGACTGGATAAGCCTCTTACTCTAGCTGAGCTCTCTGACGCACTCCGTCTCATGCCCTATGGTAAATCTCCGGGGCTGGACGGGCTGACCGTAGAGTTCTTCCAATCCTTCTGGGAGACTCTGGGACCTGACTTCCAACAGGTCCTCGAGGAAGCCCTCGAAGCCGGTGAGATGCCCCTTTCTTGTAGACGGGCAGTGCTGACTTTGCTGCCCAAGAAGGGGGATCTACGCCAAATCAAAAACTGGCGACCGGTCTCGCTGCTATGCACGGACTATAAGATCGTGGCCAAAGCCATCTCGCTGAGGCTCAAGTCCGTGCTGACAAAGGTGACTCACCCCGACCAGTCCTATACCATCCCGGACCGGACCATCTTTGATAATATCTTTCTGGTCCGGGATTTGCTGCACTACACTCACAGGACTGGTCTGTCTCTCGCCTTTCTCTCCCTAGATCGAGAAGGCGTTTGACAGGGTGGATCACCGATACCTCATAGCCACTCTGCACGCGTACAGTTTTGGCCCACGGTTTGTGGGCTATCTGAAGATGCTGTACGCCTCTGCAGAGTGTTTGATTAAGATCAATTGGTCCCTGACCGCACCCTTGGCATTTGGTAGAGGAGTACGTCAAGGTTGCCCCTTGTCCGGTCAACTCTATGCACTAGCCATCGAGCCTTTCCTTTGTCTATTGAGGAGAAGGCTCACCGGGCTAGTGCTACGAGAACCGGACATGCGGGTAGTCCTTTCAGCCTATGCTGACGACGTGCTCCTCGTGGCCCAGGACCTAGTTGATCTGGAGCAGGCACAAGAGTGCCAGGAGGTCTATACTGCGGCCTCCTCAGCTCGGATCAACTGGTCCAAATGCTCAGGCCTTTTAGAGGGTTCCATACAGGTAGACTCCTTGCCTCCCACACTTCGTCATATCTCGTGGGAGGCAGATGCAATCAAGTATCTGGGAGTCTACCTGTCCACTGCGGAGCGCCCGGTCCCAGAGAATTGGACAGAGTTAGAGGAACGTGTCCTCGCTCGTCTGGGATCGTGGAAGGGTCTCGCGAAAATGCTTTCCCTCAGGGGAAGGAC